>NC_088863.1:36358292-36658292 GCF_032884065.1 Artemia franciscana
TATATATATATATATATATATATATATATATATATATATATATATATTTCTATATATATATATATATATAAAAATCAATAGCATACGAAATGCAGGCGGCTTAAAACACCGACAGTTCCACATGATGACAGTTCAAACTGGTCACATGGGATATTAACATCATCCTAGTTTACAATGTTGACTTCTGTAACCATCCACAGGAGAGGTCAAAATAATCCTGGGACAGTGGACTATGAGATTATAAGTGATAGGATTAACCAAGGAAAAGGTTTGAAAAATAATTGTTTACTTTGTTTCTTGATCAGTTTAGAATTGTTTACGTTCAAGTAAAGAAACAATGTCGTATAGAGTTGTGCCGACACAAAAAGAAAAACCAGGAGATACATATCCACCAGTTAACTTGCATCATGAAGGTAAGAATGATTCTTTGATTAAAAATAACAGTTTTATGATTGGTATTTGAGAATCAACTAGTCTGATCAGAATCCCAAAATGTTGAATATTTCACATTCAAATTCCATTTTTAATCTCTTGCTCACAAGAGCATTTTTAATGGCACTTGTAGCTTCACTCAAGTCTCATTTACCGATCACTTTTCTGTCTGTCTGTCGGTCCGTCTGGCGATCAACTGTTCTCGAGTTAGGGTATTTCCAGAAGTGCTAGGACGGTGAAACTTGGTAGGCCTATTGGCTTAGAAGTCTCCACTTTCCAAATCCGTCCATTTCTTTAAGTACCAGTCTTGAACGCAAATATTGAAAAATACTTTTAAGCGATATGCAAACTTTCATGATCCCCAAGAGCCCATTATTACTTTTATCTCGAGGGTTTTGTTTGCAAATGAAGTTTTAGCTACCTTATGATTGTTTTGCATCATTTGTTGTTTTTTTTTTTTTACAAATAAATTACCTGCGCCTTTTAAAGTGTGAATCATTACAGCCAAGTTCAAAAACGAAAAAAAAATGTTTTCTGGCTCTCTTTAAGTGTGCAGTTAAACTATAAAGGTAACCACAAAAATTCGTTTGATCAAATAATCCATCTCAACCCATACAAGTGTCATATGAGCTTATAGCTCTTGTTTGTTTAACCTGGGTGCAAGAACAGTCCCTCTTGAATAGTAAGATAGTTTATTGACGGACATAGAAGACCGTTGCGTCGAAAAGATGTGTAAGGATCCTCTTCCACCTTGGTCCTGAATATAAATAAGTGAAAACACAATTCACTAGTCTACTGAGTAAAATTCTAGTTCAGTGTTCTCTAGTTAAATTCTAGTTAAAATTCTAGTTAGTTTTGAAACTGCAATTCCTGTTATTTGAGTAGAATTCTGAGCTATTTCAATGTTGTTTTTTCAAAATTTGGGAAATGTATTTGCAAATCTTTAAAACCTTGTAAATTGGGATTGAGCAAAGTTGTGAAGCTGAAAAAATTTTGTTATACTTCACTCACGCAGAGAATCTATTTTACAAAGTTTCACTTTTATAACACACATAATTTTAAAGGTGTTCAATTGTCAGGACCCCTGGAAGGACTGGGAGTGGAGGTAGGTACTTCAAAATACCTTCTGAAGGCAAACTTTAGTCTGTAGACCCATCCCTGAAAGTTTCATCCTAACCCATTTGCGAGATAGCGATAAGTCACTAAGCTAGAATGTTACCGTCCACTGTTTTGGAACAGTCCTACCCTGGGAGGGGGGGAGGGGGCAATACTTGATAAAACGCAAAAATATTGAGTTTGTCGTTATTAAGGCAATGGGCTAAATTTGAACTCGTCAGACAAGTAGTTTTTCCAAAGTTACTGAAATAGAGATCGTTTTAATCGTAATTGTCCTTCGAATAAGTGCCACATAGCGATCACCATTTCTGTCGATCTGTCGGTCCAATTTTGCTAGTTTGGGCTTGCCCATTCCCTACTTGCCTCATCCGACATTACGGGGGATCTGAATGGAGGGAGAGTCAGAAAAATTTAGGATTTCTTAACTTTTGAACTGGTAATCAGACCTTAAAGTTTAACCGAAAGGGGCTGGGATAGAGATATCTAGTTACCTAAAGCTGATTCATTTAAACTAGCTTGAAGACCCGCTGGAAATGAGTTTATTCACGGTTCTGCTATCCTCGAATAATTGATTTTCAAATAGTGGAATTTCCTTGCGATTTGTGCTACTTGTATTTTTTTGTATGCCTCACGAGAAATGTTTTTTTTTTTGGTTCAGGCTCTAAGCAATCTTCATTAGTACCATCAGTGCCGAATGAAAAGTAGCGTTTGTGTTGAGATTAAAATTTTAAGGCCGTGATTAAGTGATTTGATGGAACTAAAAATTCCCTGTGTTAAAAATTCCCTGTGTCCCTGTGTTTCCACCAATGAATAAGGGCTATTTCAAGGGTTTTTGACTATCGACGGTCTCTAGAGAATTGAGAGAAAGAAAGCTGCTCTAACTTCAATTATGAAGCTCGATGTTTCTAAGTTCGCTTAATCACCGCCTTAAAATCAAGTGGCGCTGATAAACAAGTAACAGGCCTAAAATCAAATTTCCAACTGTTACTATGTGATTTTGGGAGCACTCCGCTATTCTAAGACTTTCATATTTCTTTCAATAGCCTCCTTGTTTAATATAACGCGGTACGATCTCCCCGTATAATTAAATTGCAGGAATCGACTTGACGTGATGACTCGCTGTATCGCTCAGGGTTGCTTGTGAAGTAGATGCGACTTGATCTTGTCAACCCCAAACTGGCTCTCTTGACTGGAGTAGGTGAGCCAATTAGTCCAGGAATCAACCCAGGTGGAAAAATAGTCAAAGAACCCCAAAGAAACAAAAATAAAGATTGATACGAAGAAAAGATCACTACGATTTTATTTTAGCCGGAAAGAATCGGTTTTTATTACTAAAACCGCCGGTATGGTAAAAATCAGTTTTAGCCTGTAAAAACGAAATCCTGCCTTTAAGGACATTTTCTGACGTGTAGGGTACGCCAACATGCCGAATCAATTTGTCAACTTCTCAAATGAAATGCAATTGACCTGAAACCTGTTTCCAAACTCAAATAATAAATTTGTTCAACGAGTCCGGCGAAGACCAGATATCTACAAGACTCAACTGTCTAAATTATATATGAACAAAAAGAGGTTTTATTGTTTTGTAACAAGTTGATGTTCCTGCCGGGATGTTTTGAAAATTTGCAAAACAGGAGGGTTGCGAAAATTGTTAAAACATGTTCAAAAATCCGGACGATGTGTTGCAACTAATGTTATTTTGAATGCTTATGTTGTCGCAGTGTTGCAGGATACAAATACGTCAAACAGAAAGAAGCGAAGCTGAGCCCCACTTCCTACTGAAGATGTCCTAAGCGCAGCTACAGGGTATGAGGAATGTTAGTTGACTACCTTTTCCGCATAACCCGGATCATAACAATCATTTGCCTGAACCCTGCGCACCACAAATTCAGAAAATAGCAAAGCTGCTACAGAAGAAGGCTGTTCAGAATCCAAGGACGGGGATGCTTCACATCTACAACCAAGTCCGAAGAAAACTTGAGGACGAACATGGAGCCAATATTTCCGGAGATCTAAAAGGCTTCATGTCAGCCAAAAACACAATTTTCCATGCACGATGCGCAACATGTCTGGCGGAGCCAGCAAGTCAGGGCGACATTCAGCTAGGTCTGGATTGGAAGGTAACAAAGAGAAGCGAAGCTTTTCTCGCTAGGGATTCTGTCGACATTGACCGCGTGCTGATTTTCGCAACAGATGAAAATCAACGACGACTCGTAATTGTTGATAGATGGTTTGTCGATGGTACTTTCAGAGTAGCACCAAAGCAGTACAAGCATCTTTTTTACGATTCACGCCTTCGTTGACGAAAACATGGTCCCCTTGGTCTACTTGCTGTTTCCAAAGAAGTCCAAAAGAGTCTAAGTGAAGGCACTGAAGCTTCTAGCAGAGAAGATCCAAGACCTTCGACTTGATGTCTCATCGCCAACTTTCCATTCAGACTACGAAAAAGTAGTCATCAAGGCATTCATCATCGTTTTCCCTGGGGCGAAGCATATTGGATACTATTTTCCTTCGCTCAAGCAGTATGGAGGCATGCGCGGGGCCTGGGACTTCAGGTTGTCTACTCAAGCAATCATAAGTTCGTGAGCTTTTACCGCAAATGCTTGGCACTTGCATTTTTACCGATACGCTACATTTTGTTTGGCAGGTATGGACTTCGTGCGTCTTCACCTTCAGTACCGAGGATTGACGAGTTCAATGACTATCTCGAAGGTGCGTATCTATTTAGCTGAAAAAACCTCCTTATATCATGCTTGGCTTTGCCTGGACTAGAACTTGAAAATCTGCAATAAAGTCTAGAAGCTTAACTATAAAAACCTATTGAAGGCTTTTCAATAATTTATTCCCTAAAGTTTCAACGAGTCAATTTCGTGTCACTGTATTTGTGCCAGCTAAAGTAGAACTCGGAAATCTACGACACACAGTAGAGGCATAAACCTATTGAAGGCTTTTTAAGAATTGTAAATCGTTTATTGAAAAACAACTTCATAGCTTTCTTCAGAAGAAGATGCTAAAATGTTGCTGGTCGCTTATAAGAATGGAATAAAATATTTATATGAGATTACTTTGTTAAGAATCTCTGAAAAAAAAACACAAGCGAATTCATAAACCTAAAACTTCGTTTTTGACAGGCACTAATATATTCTGATGTCAGGTCCCGCTGTTTTGGACCTTCCAATCAAGGGGAGCAAGACTCTATACTTTTCACTTTCTAGCAACTTCTTACCAAATTTTAAAATTGATTAGGTCTTGTGTCTGGGAGTAAAAACTCTCGTTTTTACTCCCGACACTCATTGACACTCATATAAGTGTCATGTACTACTCATATGAGTGTCACGGACAACTCATATGATTGGAAGTTAAGTTCCATGATAATTCTTGCCACGCGTTTCTCTGCTGCTTCTTGTTCTTCCTTTAGATAAACTGTGTTCTGCACTTGAGGTCGCCACACCGGACAGTAGTATTCTAAAAGGGGGCGCACGTGAGTGAGATGTGTGAGGCGGAGTTCAGAAACTATGAAGTAGAGTCTAAGCATTGACGCTAGGGTTAGCATTGAGGAATAGCCTTTTAGAACTACGCTTTCAACATGGTCTTTGAATGAACATAAACTTAAATTTTGAACGGTATTCTTAAGGTCATACAATACCTAGAAGTATCACCGTATCACTCATTTTAAACTTTAAGTTTAAACCATATTTAACGGTATAAAGTTAAAATTTAAACGGTATTCTTAAGATCATAGGATACCTTAAAGCATCATCATTTCGCCCATTATAAATTTTTTTTTTGTCTGGCCAAACTATTTAGAATTGATTGAAATGTTTTGTCATAGCTCGAAGACCTTGAACAAGAGATCGAAATAAAGGAAACAAAATTAAAAGCCGACACCTACTTTCCCAGCAATCCTAGAAAAACCATTTAAGCCCCCGTTTTTTACCAGCGATAGATGTGTTCAGTTTGAATGAAACTTCCATAATCAGATAGTGCAAATTATATATTTTCAAATAAACAGGGCAAAAATATTTAATTTTTTTTGTTATGTTTTTTTTTTCATTTGGTATTCAATATTTTTATTTTGAATAGGGAAGGATAATCTTAAAAAATTTTCTAGCCTACCAGCTCAGAAAATGCTAAAAATTAGTTCAAAGGAATTATCACTTGAATAAATTTGGGTTTATCCGTTAATTGACAAGCACACACAAAAAAAAAAAAAAAAAGGAGAGAGAGAGACAGAAGGAGAAAAGGAAGACTGTTTTCCTAAATTAGTTTTCCTAACATATATATATATATATATATATATATATATATATATATATATATATATATATATATATATATATATATATATATATATATATATATATATATATATATATATATATATATATTCAAGCTCCAAGCGAGTTTAATTAAAAAAAGGAAATTAACTAAACTTAAAATACACTACTCTGTGACAAAACTCACATTGAGACCCATAAACTTAATAGACTCTTCACTAACACGCAGTATGGCTCACACCTTTCTCTTCGACACGACCATACGCCTCCTCATTATATAATCTTAACCATAGGGATCCTCCCTTCCTCCCTGGACGTACAACCACCACACCGAAGTATACTAAAAGACTCTAATTTAACATTCTTTATTTATCAATCACTTATTGACCTTTAACCAAGTATTTATTTAAATTATTTTTGAAAGACCCGAGGGAATTCCTACATCCCAGCTCTTTTGGAAGCATTTTCCACACTTTAGCACATGCTACATCCGAAAAAAAATCTTAACATACTGTTTGAGTTTCTCTCACTTGAAGGTCAAAGACAGGGTGTTTGTTTCGATTATATTGTTCAGATATCAACCGAAACAGATTGTGGAAGGGAGATGGAAGTGAACTGGATAAAAATTTATAAACAAAAAGTGAACACGACAGATAGTAAAGTGAACCAAAGAACAGATAGTCGCCTCATTTCCAATAATTTTCAATGTGCGCTTGTGGATTGAGTCAAGTCTCTTCAGGTGTGATTTGAAGGTTGACTGCCAAACTATGGCACATTACTGCAGGTTAGGTTTCAGAAGTCCGTTGCAAAGTAGACGAAGGGATTTTTGAGGAAATACGTCTTCAGTTTCCTGATGATAGCAAGATCGCGAGAGAGTTTCAGCTCTACAGCCTGGATGTGGTTTGAAAAGAGGAGGTTTTCGTCGAGGAGTACACCTAGATACCTGGCAAAACTGTTTCTGGCCACCTGATCCTTCCTCCAGAAGTCGTAGTTCCAGTTATCTCTGGATGAATAGTTCCAATCCTTGATAAGAATAGCACAAACGATTTATCGACATCTATTACAAATCGATTTGCATCCATCCAGACGAAAATTTCTTCTAAGAAAATCTCTAATTTTCTCCGGAGTGACGTCATGCCAGAGTCACAGGAGACTACAGGAGTCACAGAGTCACTGCAGTAAAGTTTGCAGCAACGTGAGGTACTGAAATTTGGGTTTAGAACACGACTTAGGTCATTCACATGAATCAGAAATAACAGTGGACCTAGGATCAATCCCTTTGGCACACTGAAATTTACTCCGAGATTGTTCAACGTATCTTCTCCTATGTATATCCGTTGACTGCTAAGGAAAGACTGGAACCATTTCAGTGCCAATGTGTTCTAGTTTAACTAGTAGAATTCCATGATCCATAATGTCGAATCCTCTTTTAGTATCAAGTAAAAAAGCAGCTGGGAAAAGTCCCACACTCTCAGGTCAAGTACTTTGTTGATAAATAAGCTTAATGACCTCAGCGCCTTTTCAGTTGGATGTCTTGGTGTGAATCCAAATTTTTGTTGGTCGAGGAATCCCTTTGCTTCGAGAAAAGAGTAAAGGTGATTCTTCATAGGTGTTTTGAAGACTTTGTAAAATCCCGAGAGAATGGAGACGGGTCAAAAGTCGGATGGGTCATCTTGAGGGCCACTTTTATTGAGAGGTACTATTCGTACTTTCTTGAGGAGTGATGGAAATACCCCCTTCCACAATTGGAGGTTTGTCAAATGTGTGAACGGTTTTAATACAGACGGCAACACTGCTTTTAATACCTTCGTGTGAACGCGGTGGAATCCGGACGCTGATGTACCTCTCAAGTTTTTGACAATCATTGATATGTCGAGGAAAGTTACGAAAATGACTGCCATTGACTTAACTCATGCTGGACCTAGAGAATCCTTGTAGGAATTTGCTTGGGGTGTTACTGTGTTCGCCTTTTTTTTCTCCAATGCTGACAGAGAAAGTGCAAAGTGCTTTTGCAACTTCGGCTTGCTTAGTAAAGGTTTTCCCATTAACAGTAATTTTGGACGATAGTTGAGGTTTTTCGTGGTTGAGTCATGACAGTGAATTAATTGTCTTCCAAACTTTCCTTCTATCCTTATCACTTTCAGCCAGTTTTGTATCAAAATATTCTCTTTTGGTCTTTCTTAGAATTGATTGGAGGTATTTCTTATAAGACTTATAGATTTCTAGGCTAGCTATACTTGGTCGGTTACGGTATTCAGCCCAAAGCTTTTTCTTCTTATTAATACATCTGAGTTAACTCTCAGTAGCCCACGGATAAATTGGAGTATTTTTTTTCTCCCATGTTTAGCTGCTTTTTCTTTAAAACATTTTGCTTTGTATAAAGCTGTAAACGTATTATGGAATACTTCGAAACCTTCGTTCAAATCTCTTTTTTCAGAACACTATCCCACGTAATTTTCTCCAGTTCATCATTTAATGACCGTAAATTTTCTCTACTTAGGTCAATAATCGGCACATCTTCTAATATTCTCGAAAATGATTTTGCTACTTTTGATGTCTCAAAGACGGTGAATAGGGATAAATGATCCGATATATCACTGACGATGATTGAAGCTGAGAGTGTAGATAAAGTCAAGAAAATATTGTCAATTAGAGAATGAGTATTTTTCTTAACTCTTGCCGGGACAGTGATTTACCGATAGAGGTTAGATCCAGGCGTAAGCGTGAGGTGGTCTCTGGTGCTAATTGTAAAAAATGGGCCAGGTTGATATTGAAATCACCCATAAAGACCACACCATGATTATGTATCTCCAGAAACTCGAGTTTTTCCGACAATATATCTATAAAAGAAGAAACAGAGCCTATTGGGGATAGGCAAATTTCTCCAATGATTACCTTTCTTCGTGAAGGAAACGATATTTCGAAGAAAAGCGATTCAAATACACTCTCCACGATCTGAGTCGGTTAGTTTTTTATATAAACTGGGTATTCACTCTTTGTGTAGATAGGCAATCCTACTCGTTTTGTATCTTTTCTATGCATAAAATTCAATGTGTACCCGGGGATATCTTAGAGGCTATCATTCTGTCTCGTCAGGACTGTTTCGCAAAGTCCAAGAACATCAGACTGTACTTGAAAAACATAGTCATTACATCTGTCAGTAACGAATATAAGCCTTGACAGTTCAGTTGATTTACATTGAGCTGAGATTTGGAACATCCTTTGGCCAAATTTATTATTTGAGTATATTTAATTCGTGGAAACTTACTACCCTTACACAAAGAATAATCTGCTTCATTACTTATTATTCGATAAAAAATTCTTTTCAAATTCAAAAACGATTTTTCTTAAGGTTCTAACTTATTCTAAGCTATGAGCAAGGGACTGTACCCAGGGAAAAAAGAGTGGGAACTCAAAACTTACCTAAATCTTTCGGAGGAGTGCGGTTTCATCTTTGAGCGAAGTGAAGAGCCGTGTGAAAAGTACACACCAGAATGAATATCTTCCAATCTACAATAAAAAATTAACGCAAACAAACATGAATAACTGCAAAAACACAGGAAAAACAGGAAAATGAGACATTTTTGGAAAACGTATCAATCACTTATGCAAGTGGAAAGAACTTATTGATCAATGAGATTATTGTAGTGTTAGATAATTTAAAAACTGTTATCAAGAAATCCTTCCTCTTATCTAGTAAAAGGTTCTTAAAAAAATACACTTATAATAAAAAAGCTATAAGGACAAATTGCTTTAATACCATAGTTAACTTGCGATGTTACAGCTTGGACATGATTTTTGAGTTATTAGAAATTGTTTTATACAATACTTATATAAGATTTAGTGGTGATTTGCACAAGCAAATCGTGGGAATTCCCATGGGGGGGGGGATGCCAGCCCATTTATAGCTGACTTGATTTTAAGTCAACTAGAATATAAATATATGATAGATAAGAATAATCCAAATAATTTAAAACATGTTTTGTCAAATAATAAAAGATATTTAGATGATATTTTGGTCGTAAATTGTAAGGATTTCATTGATATTTCTAAAAATATATATCCATCAGAGGTTACTCTTGAACCTAGTCATGGCGCAGGTCATGAAGATCATTTCTTAGATTTAAATATCAATATTTGTGATAATAATAAATTAAGTTTTAAAATGTATAATGAAATGGATGATTTGAATTTTGAAGTGATTAGTTTCCTATTCCCTGAAAGTAATATACACTCAAATATCACATATTTGGCGTTTTTCTCACAGTTACTTTTTTATGCAAGGATTTGTAGTAATTATATTGATTTTGAAAATAGGTGTAAAATCTTAAGCCAAAAATTTATATCAAGAGGTTTTTCTGCAACTAAATTAAATTGGCAATTTTAAAAAATTTAGTTTTCATTATAACGAACTTTTAAATAAATATCAAAAGAATTATCTGGAAATACTTAAAGAAATTTTCAAATAAGTTTGGAGGTTCGACAAATGATGATGCAGCGCCATTTATTTTGAATTATGTTTCTAATAGAGCGGATTTTTTTTTTAAATAGCTACATGGTAAAGATGAATTCTATAATTGTTTAGTTCATTCAATTTTTTTTGCAAAGTGTTAATATTTGTGATTTGGTAAAATTTATTAGATTTAATTTACCTACTATTATTAAAAAGAGGGATATATTAACAGGATAAGCTTGTTTTGGTTTTACTTGGTTGTTTTACATTCGCTGTTTTTTTTCTTTCATAGGCATGTATTTTGGGGGTGATACCTGACACGGGGATGCCATGGATATTCTGTGGTATCCACAACACTGTGCTGGGTATTGAATTTAAAGTGGCGAAACCCTATATAGGCCAGTGTATTCTCCTGATGAGCCCTTGTGTTGGGTGTTGCCTCTGAATTATTTGTCTATATTTTTTTCTATTGTTTGGTAAATGACGACTTATACTTATTGACGACATGACTGCCTCTCCATGGATTATTCTTGATGGCTGATTGTGTATGGCTATACTGTTTGACCTATGTGATTGTATGGATGAGTAGGGTTAAGGCCTCATTCAAGTGCTGGTCTATATTAATCACTAATTTAGGAAAACAGTCTTCCTTTTCTCATTCTGTCTCTCTTTTTTTTCTTTTTTTTTTGTGTTTTTGCTGTTGCATTGGTGATTTCTCTTTTCATGATATATATATATATATATATATATATATATATATATATATGTATATATATATATATATATATATATATATATATATATATATATATATATATATATATATATATATATATATATATATATATATATATATATATATATATATATATATATATATATATATATATATATATATATATATATATATATATATATATATATATATATATATATATATATATATATATATATATATATATATATATATATATATATATATATATATATATATATATATATATATATATATATATATATATATATATATATATATATAAATATATATATATATATGTATACATATGTATATATATATATTTATTTATATATATATATATATATACATATATATATATATATATATATATATATATATATATATATATATATATATATATATATATATATATATATATATATATATATATATATCAAGAAAAGAGAAATCACCAATGCAACAGCACAAACACATAAAAAAAATAGATAAAAAAAAAAGTAAAAAAAAGAGACAGATGGAAAAAAGGAAGACTGTTTTCCTAAATTAGTGATTACTATAGACCAGCACTTGAATGAGACCTTAACCCTATTCATCAATACAATCACATAGGCCAAACAGCATAGCCATACACAATCAACCATAAAGAATAATCCATGGACAGGCTGTCATGTCCTCAAGAAGTATATGTTGTCATTTACCAAACAATAAAAAAAAATAAAGACAAATATTTCAGAGGCAACAACCCAACACAAGGGCTCATCAGGAGAATACACTTGCCTATAGGGTTTTGCCACTTTAAATTCTCTACCCAGCCAAGTGTTGTGGCTACCACAAAATATCCATGGTATCCCCGTGTCTGGTATCACCCCCAAAATACATGCCTATGAAAAAAAGAAGCAAATGTAAAACAACCAAGTAACACCAAAACAAGCTTATCCTGTTAATATATCCCAATTTTAGTAACAATAGGTAAACTAAATCTAATAAATTTTACCAAATCCTTACAATTTAAGACCAAAACTACTACTACTACTACTAATAACTCACTGCAGCACCAAGCCGCCTGAGGCCAACACAGCTACGCACGCTCCTCCTCCAACCTAATCTATTTAAAGCCTCCCTCTTTACACCCTCCCAGGAAGTTCCCATTTCCTTTAAATCCTTATTTATGACATCCTCCCAACCCAGACAAGGACGACCTGCATTCCGTGTTGCCCCAGACGGTTGGCCAAAAAGGACAATCTTCGGTAATCTGTTATCCTTCATCCGTAGAATGTGGCCTAGCCATCTCAACCTTTCTTTCATTATAGCCCCAGAAAGCGGGATTGAACCACACTTTTCCTACAACCTACTGTTTGAAATACGGTCAGTCAGCCGGGTACTCAGAACAATCCGTAGGCAATTTCTCTGGAAGACATCTAGTAAATTTTCATCTGCTTTTCGGAGTGTCCATGCTTCAGAGCCATATTTGACCACTGTCATCACTGTAGCTTCCAATATTCTAATCTTGGTTTGTAGGCTTATCTTTCTATTCTTCCAAACTTTTTTTAACTGTGAAAAAACACCCTGAGCTTTAGCTATTCTACTTTTAATATCTTCACTGCTCCCACCATCTTTACTAATAATACTACCAAGGTAACTGAAGCTCCCAACCTGATCAATCTTTTCGTTACCTAAGGTCACCTGTTCATCTTCACTTATTCCTAACCTTAGTGACTTAGTCTTCTTAACATTAATTTTCAAGCCTATTTTAGCACCCTGAACTCGTAAAACCTCTAAAAATTCATTCATTTTGCTCACACTTTCATCTAATATGCTTAAATCATCAGCATAATCTAAGTCCAGGAGCGTTCTTCCTCCCCATTTGATTCCATGGTCTCCAATTGCCTTTCCTGTGCTCCTTAAGACGAAGTCCATCAAAATGATACATATAAAGGGGGATAGAACACAACCCTGATTAACTCCTGATTTAATACAAAACCAGTTGCTAACCTCATTTCCTACCTTAACCGCAGCAGTATCATTCTCGTACATAGCGCAAATCACTTTAATGTATTTTTCTGGTATACCATATAACGATAAGACCTTTGTTAACGCTGTTCTATCAACAGAATCGAAAGCTTGCTCATAATCGATAAAACTACGGACCAAAGGTGTTTGACAACGAAGGGACTTCTCAATTATTAACCTAAGAGTGAAAACATGGTCGACACATCCTCTACCTTTTCTAAAACCGCATTGTTCTTCCCTTAAAACTTTGTCTACAGCATGTCTCAGTCTAAAAAGTATCATATTACTCAGTAATTTGCTACCTACAGAGACCAGACTAATGCCTCGATAATTCCGACATTCACTCTTGTCACCTTTCTTATACAGTGGTTTAATTAAGGTTTTCCTAAGATCATTGGGTACTTCCCCTTTTTCAAAAATCATGTTCATAATCTTCAGTAGCTTATTCCTAACCTCAGAGCCACCATATTTAAGGAACTCATTAATCATACTATCAGCACCTGGGGCCTTATTATTTTTTAATCCTTCTAGTACTGTGGCTAATTCTTCCTCACTAAACAAATCTTCCTTCACATCCAAGGTATCACAAACTTAAGACCAAAATATCATCTAAATATCTTTTATTATTTGACAAAGCATGTTTTAAATTAATTGGATTATTCTTATCCATCATATATTTATATTCTAGTTGAGTTAAAAACAAGTCAGCTATAAATGGGCTGGCATTCCCCCCCCCCATGGGAATTCCACCAATTTGCTTGTACAAATCACCCCCAAATCTTATATAAGTATTGTATAAAACAAATTCTAATAACTCAAAAATCATATCCAAGCTGTAACATCTCAAGTTAACTATAGTATTAAAGCAATTTGTCCATATAGCTTTTTTATTATAAGTGTCTATTTTTAAGACCCTATTACTAGATAAGAGGAAAGATTTCTTGATAACAGTTTTTAAATTATCAAACACTACATTAAGTGATAAATTAGTATAAATTGTCGCAAAATCGAAAGACTCAATTCTTTTAGCTGAAACCATTGTTAAAGAATCTATCACCTGCAGTGAATTATTAACACTCCAATATGGATTAAAATTCGAAAATGTTTTAATACCAGAACAATAGGTTTTAAGTTTATTTACAATTTCTTTTAAAATTAAAGAGAGGTCAGTAGCAGCAATGCGGGTTGCAAATTTAGCTGCTCCAGCAATAAACCGTGGTTTAGGGGGATTCTAATGAAATTTTACAGTCCAATATAGGAAAGGGAACTTTTTATCATTGTCATTTATTTTAATATTAAAATTTTTTAAAATTATTTCTTCAGTCTTTTCAATTAAATTCTCATCCTCTATATTTACCCTTTCGTAAACATTAGTTGTGCATAACTCCCTTTTTAAGATATCACAATACAGCTTCTGACAAATTATGGCAAAATTATTATTAGCTTTATCCACTGGCACAATTACAAATTCATTCTTTAGATTAGCAATTGCTTGTTTAATCTTCGCCTTATAAATAATGATTTAGTGTTACTATTTTTTAAGTTAGAATATATTTTATTTCTTATTCTACTAGTAATTAAAATCTTCCAACTTTGAAAAATCTCTTTATTTTTATTCTCTTTCTTACACCACTTGTCAATAAATAAATCAAAATCATTTTCCAAGCCATCAAGAACACTCGATGGTTTTAGATGATGAGAAAGACGGAAATTAGCCCCTTTATTCATTATAATTTGAAGATCATCTTGCTTTATTATTGACAAGTCCCCTGTTATAACATGTTTGTAAGTAGGATTTACAAATGGGCCAAGCTGCTTACAATTACAAACCGGTTTCCAATTTATATCACTATCTAGTCTTTTTAGTATTAAATTATAATTAAAAATAATTTGCCCAATAGTTTTTGAAAATTTATAAGTTAAAACTATAAGTAAAATAAGTTTATAAAAGGGCCTGTTTCACATGCCGCTGATTTAAAATTTCTGGTAAATTAATATCTTCAATCTGCTTACAAGTAAAATTAATAGGTAAACATAATCTGTTATCCTTATTACTAATCTTATCGAACTTTGTCTTTTTTGAAATAAATTTCGTTTTAGTTAGAATGCAAATTGTATCACATATTACTTTAAAATTATAATCAAGAGCTGTATTATTCTTAACAATCCAGAAAATTTTGATTAAATTTCTCTTGGATAAATTATTTAGACATTTTATTACAGAAATCATACCCCTAGATTCAAGTAGCTGGCATAGATCTATAGAAAGCATATGTACATCTAATTCGTTTTTTCTATTATTTTTCCTATTTCCTCTCGATCGTTTTTTACGTTTAGTAGGACAAGTAAAAGAAGGATGGTCCATAAAACCATCAATAGATTTAACAACAACATGAGACATGTCACCATATTTTGCTACACGATCATTTAGCCCAAAAGAATAAGCTGTACCAAGAGTATGGATCCAGAAATCCTCCTGTTTACGTAGTCTATTATTCTTCTCTTCTTTATTTAAATTTTCTAATTAAAATTTTTCTAAAATTGTGAAAGTTATATCTGATATGGAACATTTACCATTATTACAATGTTGAACTAGATAGTTATTAGTTTTTTCATTATTAACTGTTGTAGTATGTCCAGAAAATCGTTTATATATATTATTATTTGTTTCCCCCACATATTGTAGGCAGCATTTATTACATTCTAATAGGTAAATTAAATTGGTTGTTCTACAATTAACATTACCACGTAACTTGCATGCAAAATTTTTATTATACAATTTACTCTTAACAGAAGTCCTTGGGACAAAATGATCTTGGCAAAGAAAACAACGACTTTTACACTTACTAACTTTCAAAAAATCGTTCCGAGTTCCGAGGCTAATATTTGTGTTTTGTTGCAAAAAAAGTTATTGAAAATAAATCCAAAACAAACCAACATCCAAATCAAAATCCAACAATCAAAGTCCAAAAAACATGCCAAGGTCAATAGGTCAATAGGTCAATAAATACATAAACAAAAACATGAAAGAACATGAAATTTGCATAAGTGCTATCTCACCAATAATTAACAATATCAGGTTAAAAACTTGGACCAGGGTAAAGGTCTGTCGGGGAGAAAACTATAAAAAAAATTTCTCCACCAGCACTGGATCCAACCTGGAATAATATCATGAAAAGAGAAATCACCAATGCAGCAGCACAAACACAAACAAAAAAAGAGAGATAGAATGAGAAAAGGAAGACTGTTTTCCTAAATTAGTGATTAATATAGACCAGCACTTGAATGAGGCCTTAACCCTACTCATCCATACAATCATATAGGTCAAAAAGCATAGCCAAACACAATCAACCATAAAGAATAATCCATGGACAGGCAGTCATCTCGTCAATAAGTATAAGTCGTCATTTACCAAACTATAGAAAAAATAATATAGACAAATAATTCAGAGGCAACACCCAACACAAGGGCTCATCAGGAGAATACACTGGCCTATATAGAGTTTCGCCACTTCAAATTCTCTACCCAGCACAGTGTTGTGGCTACCACAGAATATCCATGGCATCTCCGTGTCAGGTATCACCCCAAAAATACATGCCTATTATGAAAGAAAAAAAAAACAGCAAATATAAAACAACCAAGTAAAACCAAAACAAGCTTATCCTGTTAATATATCCCTCTTTTTAGCAACAATAGGTAAACTAAATATGATTATTTTACCAAATCACAAATATTAACACATTGCAAAAAACCTGAATGAACTATACAATTATAGAATTCATCTTTACCATGTGGCTACTTTTTAAAAAAAATCCGTTCAATTAGAAACACAATTCAAAATAAATGGCGCTGCGACAACATTTCTCGAACCTCCAAAATTAGTTGAAAATTTCTTTAAGTATTTCTAGATAATTCTTTTGATATTTATTTAAAAGTTCGTTATAATGAAAACTAAATTTTTTAAATTGCCAAGTTAATTTATTTTCAGAAAAACCTCTTGATATTAATTTTTGGCTTAAGATTTTACATCTATTTTTAAAATCAATATAATTGCTACAAATCCTTGCATAACGAAGTAAATGTGAGAAAAACGCCGAATATGTGATATTTGAGTGTATATTACTTTCAGGGAATGGGAAACTAATCACATAAAAATCAAAATCAGCCGTTTTATTATACATTTTAAAACTTAATCTATTATTATCACAAATATTAATATTTAAATCTAAGAAATGATCTTCATGACCAGCGCCATAACTAGGCTCAAGAATAAGCTCTGATGGATATATATTTCTAGAAATATCAATGAAATCCTGACAATTTAAGACACAAATCGATAGATGGATAGAATCAAATTTTTATGCTTATTTTAAATATATAAGTTTCATCAAGTTTAGTTTTACCATCAAAAGTTACCTACCTGAGAAAATATGCCTTATTTTCGGAAGAAAGGGAAACAGCACCTAAGTAATAAAATCTCAAAGAAAATCATATCATCAGATCCAGTGTATCAAAGAACCCTACTGTGTAGATTTAAAGCTCCTATCTGCAAAAATGTGAAATTTTGTATATGTGTTTTCCAGAAGAAAGATTACATATGCGTGTTTTTTCCTGTAGAAAAACAGCTCCAATTCTGAGAGGACTTTCCCTCCCCCAAAAACACCTGGACAAATTTTCAGTTTTCTCCTTTAATGCAATTTTGTTATTAAATTTAAAAATCAGCACAAAAACTTATATTAGAGCTATATTTTAATTTCACAGTAAAAATAATTATAATCAGAAAAATGTAGATAACCCCCACCCAATCTACTGCCCCCCTCACTTAATAGGTTACAGAAATTTAATGCATTGTATCCCCTCTCAAAGTTTTTCTTTTCTATTTATGCCTACTCCAGATCTATGAAGCTTGAGTCCCTCAAATGAAGCTCATTATAGTCTCTCCATATAATTAAAAAAAACTAGCTGTTGGTGGGGGCGCTTCACCCCCCAAACCCTCCCCCGCACGCGTAAGTCGTTACACGCCATATTAGTTATGCACCATTGTAGTTGTGTCCCTGTGTCCCACCTGTGAATATAGATATAAATGTTTTTAGCTACATAAAACTAGCGAATAAATAATATTCTTCGCTGTCCCATTGTCTGTGCATACAGAAAGATTGTCAGGTTTACCGACTCTTGAAAATGCAACATATCATTTTCCATGGGAAGACAATCCGTATTCAGATCTATACCATATTTTTCTAATGATTGCCCCTGGGCTCTGTTGATGGTAATTGCTAATCGAATATTCCCTGTATCCCCGATGTCATTTATATATTCCCCATGTGCTCTTCTGGTTTACCCGTTGTAGTTGTGTCCCTGTGTCCCGGTCGTCATTTATATTCCGAGGTCCCGGTCGTTAGTTGTGTCCCAGTGTCTCGGTCTGTAATTTCTCTTTGAGTGTCCCGGTCGTCATTTATATTCCTTGTTTCCCGGTGTACCAGTCTGTAACAAACGAAAATAGATCAATTGTGTTGTAAACTTGTTCACAGTCAGCTTCCTCGGCTGCTTTTTCTGTAATTTTAAGATCTATACTACAAATCTATCTTTTAAACGCCTTCTTATATACTTATAATGACGTCATATCCATTTCTTTGTTAGTGGCTGGATTTATCATTTTAATATTAAGGTGATAGCCGTTGGATCCATCTCAAAAAGTGATAGGATATTGTAGGGCATCGTACAATCAATGAGTTTAAGCATTTCGTGTCAACTGATTGTCTCTACTATAAAGAATATTATATCTAGGTAAAAACTGATCACCGACCATAACGATTGCCAATTCGTTGATAGTTGCGCATCAGTAGGCATGAATTCGATTGCTGTTTTGAACAGAAGCACTAAATTATTAATTTTGTGGAAAAGATGTTGCAACTGGGATACGATAGTCCTTTCAACGTCGTTTTTATCATCGGTATTACTTTCAAGTTATTTGGTTTGTTTTACCTTCGCTTGTCTTTCGTCACTATGAAATACATACCGCCGAACCTTTGTTTTTTTAACTAAAATCCGGTAGGCATTGATGACCTTATCCAAGTCAAAACCCCAAACCCAATCATTATTGCTATCATTTTTAGTTTTGATACGTTTTGACTCTCGCTGACCAGCTTGATTTTCATCTAACTGCGTGGTTTTGCGTTCTTTAGCCGAGAGCCTTTTGGCATTAACTCTTTGAGTAGCTTCCTCGGCTGTTTCTTCTGCCATTGTAGGATTTTTACAATTAAAAATTTGTCTTTGAATTAACTATTTCTCGGCTGTTTCTCGGTTGATTCATACTAAAAATTTGTCTTTGAATTAAATATTTGAGCAGCTAGTTGCTAATTGCTAATTGCTAATCTCTAATCGAATAATTTCTAATCGAATATATCCTGTATCCCCGTTGTCATTTATATATTCCCCATGTGCCCTTTTGGTGTCCCCGTTGTAGTTGTGTCCCTGTTTCCCATTCGTCTTTTATATTCCCTGTGTCCCGGTCGTCATTTGTGTCCCGGTGTCTCAGTCTGTAGTTTCTCTTTGAGTGTCCCATTCGTCATTTATATTCCTTGTGTCCCGGTGTCCCGGTCTGTAACATACGACAATAGATCAATTGTGTTGTAAATTTGTTTACGGTCACATTCTACAAATGTAGAAATAGAAGCAGTACGATTAGGTGAATGCATTCCCAAATGCTTGAGAAGTTTGTTTGAAATAGATAAGCACAAATCTTCAATCATAACTAAAGTGCAGTTATAAATTTCTATTGTAAAGTCCAAAGTCATATTTGACCTTTCTAGCCATATTCAGTGTAGTATAGTCTCGGCCATTTGCGATTTGTATTTCTCCCATAACTCTGTAGGAGATGAAGAAGTTTTGCGGGAAGACACAGGCCGTAATGTCATGTCAATAAACCGGCGATTGTCCTGGATGTAAAAGCTGTTTTATTTAATCCCAAGATGGATTATATGTAAATTTAATAAATTACGAATGATTAATCTATAGGCATAATGTTCTACTTATAATGACGTCATATACAAAGCCTTTGACGTCATATACAAAAATACAAAATATATATATATATATATATATACGTCATAAAATATATTTTTATATAATATATATATATATTATATATATATATATATATATATATATATATATATATATATATATATATATATATATATATATATATATATATATATATATATATATATATATATATATATATATATATATATATATATATATATATATATATATATATATATATATATATATATATATATATATATGTATATATATATATATATTTATGTAAGATATATGTCAGATATATGAATATATCGGACTCGGCTTTGATTTCTTTTGTTACCACCATAAAATTGGTTCCTTTTTTCGCAAAATGACTAAGCCAAGAGAATTATTTTCTACTTGAAATATCAAATAAAGATGTCACTGATAAAAGAATTCCTAGTATTAATCTGTTCATTCGGGTAAAATAGAGTATTTGTAAATTTCTGGTTGCGAAATATATTTCAATTAATTATATCGTAACTAGGTTGGAATTAGAGGAATGAAAACATCAAGAACAAATTCAAAAGATAATTTATGTCAAGGAAAGATTTTGTCCTCCTAAGTCCCAGCATTTTTCGAGTTCGAAGTAGGCAGAGGCAGTTATTAAGATATCTGCTTCACATGCATAATGATCTAGATTTGTTTTGATGTTTTCATTCATTTAATTCTAATCAGAATTTGCTCACTACCCCTGTCATCCCCCAATTCAAAAATCCTTGATTTTAGTTTCTAGACTAATTAAATAGTAATCATACGTCCATTATTTTTATTGTTTTTATCCTAAATACCCCGAAAACATCTTCTCTCTCGACCCTGCTAGTTTTTTACAATAATAAAAAAACTAGAGCATTAGCCCTAATTTTAGCAGGTTTTCGACAAGAAGATACCTTAAACTTCATCAAAATTTCCTTTCAGATCCTGGAAAGCTGCATGTAACCTATTTTTGACTCCTCCATTTTCCAGACAACAATTGCAATATAAATAGTTGGATGGTCCCCAAAATCACTATTATCCTTTTACCCACGCTCAAAATGCCCTTGTCCAGAATGCCCACGACTCAAAATGTCCATTGTTCAAAATGCCCACCGACTCAAAATGCCCACTACTCGAAATGCCCACGATTCAGGATGAACCACAGAAATTAATAGCATACGAAATGCAGGCGGCTTAAAACGCCGACAGTTCCACATGATGTCAGTTCAAACTGGTCACATGGGATATTAACATCATCCTAGTTTACAATGTTGACTTCTGTAACCATCCACAGGGGAGGTCAAAATAATCCTGGGACAGTGGACTATGAGATTATAAGTGATAGGATTAACCAAGGAAAAAGTTTGAAAAATAATTGTTTACTGTGTTTCTTGATCAGTTTAGAATTGTTTACGTTCAAGTAAAGAAACAATGTCGTATAGAGTTGTGCCGACACAAAAAGAAAAACCAGGAGATACATATCCACCAGTTAACTTGCATCATGAAGGTAAGAATGATTCTTTGATTAAAAATAACAGTTTTATGATTGGTATTTGAGAATCAACTAGTCTGATCAGAATCCCGCAATGTTGAATATTTCACATTCAAATTCCATTTTTAATCTCTTGCTCACAAGAGCATTTTTAATGGCACTTGTAGCTTCACTCAAGTCTCATTTACCGATCACTTTTCTGTCTGTCTGTCGGTCCGTCTGGCGATCAACTGTTCTCGAGTTAGGGCATTTCAAGAAGTGCTAGGACGGTGAAAATTGGCAGGCCTATTGGCTTAGAACACTTTCCAAATCCATCCATTTCTTTAAGTACCAGTCTTGAACACAATTTCTGAAAAATACTTTTAAGCGATATGCAAACTTTCATGATCCCCAAGAGCCCATTATTACTTTTATCTCGAGCGTTTTGTTTGCAAATGAAGTTTTAGCTACCTTATGATTGTTTTGCATCATTTGTTGTTTTTTTTTTACAAATAAATTACCTGCGCCTTTTAAAGTGCGCATCATTACAGCCAAGTTCAAAAACGAAAAGAAAATGTTTTCTGGCTCTCTTTAAGTGTGCAGTTAAACTGCAAAGGTAACCACAAAAATTCGTTTGATTAAACAATCCATCTCAACCCATGCAAGTGTCATACGAGCTTAAAGCTCTTGTTTGTTTAACCCGGGTGCAAGAACAGTCCCAATTGAATATTAAGATAGTTTATTGACGGGCATAGAAGACCGTTGCGTCGAAAAGTTGTGTAAGGATCCTCTTCCACCTTGGTCCTGAATATAAATAAGTGAAAACACAATTCACTAGTCTACTGAGTAAAATTCTAGTTCAGTGTTTTCTAGTTAAATTCTAGTTAAAATTCTAGTTAGTTTTGAAACTGCAATTCCTGTTATTTGAGTAGAATTCTGAGCCATTTCATTGTTGTTTTTTCAAAATTTGGGAAATGTATTTGCAAATCTTTAAAACCTTGTAAATTGGGATTTAGCAAAGTTGTGAAGCTGAAAAAAATTTTGTTGTACTTCACTCACGCAGAGAATCTATTTTACAAAGTTTCACTTGTATAACACACATAATTTTAAAGGTGTTCAATTGTCAGGACCCCTGGAAGGACTGGGAGTGGAGGTAGGTACTTCAAAATACCTTCTAGAGGCAAACTTTAGTCTGTAGACCCATCCCTGAAAGTTTCATCCTAACCCATTTGCGAGATAGCGGGAAGTCACTAAGCTAGAATGTTAACGTCTACTGTTTTGGAACAGTCTTACCCTGGGAGGGGGGTGGCAATACTTGATAAAACGCAAAAATATTGAGTTTGTCGTTATTAAGGCAATGGGCTAAATTTGAACTCTTCAGACAAGTAGTTTTTCCAAAGTTACTGAAATAGAGTATTCGTTTTAATCGTAATTGTCCTTCGAATAAGTGCCACTTAGCGATCACAATTTCTGTCGATCTGTCGGTCCAATTTTGCTAGTTTGGGCTTGCCCCTTTCCTACTTACCTCATCCGACATTATGGGGGATCTGAATGGAGGGAGAGTCAGGAAAATTTAGGATTTCTTAACTTTTGAACTGGTGATCAGACCTTAAAGTTTAACCGAAAGGGGCTGGGATAAAGATATCTAGTTACCTAAAGCTGATTCATTTAAACTGGCTTGAAAACCCGCTGGAAATGGGTTTTTTCACGGTTCTGCTATCCTCGAATAATTGATTTTCAAATAGTGGAATTTCCTTGCGGTTTGTGCTACTTGTATTTTTTTGGTAAGCCTCACGAGAAATGTTTTTTTTTTTTGTTCAGGCTCTAAGCAATCTTCATTAGTACCATCAGTGCCGAATGAAAAGTAGCGTTTGTGTTGAGATTAAAATTTTAAGGCCGTGATTAAGTGATTTGATGGAACTAAAAATTCCCTGTGTTAAAAATTCCCTGTGTCCCTGTGTTTCCGCCAATGAATAAGGGCTATTTCAAGGGTTTTTGCCTATAGACGGTCTCTAGAGAATTGAGAGAAAGAAAGCTGCTCTAACTTCAATTATGAAGCTCGATGTTTTTAAGTTCGCTTAATCACCGCCTTAAAATCAAGTGGCGCTGATAAACAAGTAAAAGGCCTAAAATCAAATTTCCAACTGTTACTATGTGATTTTGGGAGTACTCCGCTATTCTAAGACTTTCATACTTCTTCCAATAGCCTCCTTGTTTAATATAACACGGTACGATCTCCCCGTATAAATAAATTGCAGGAATCGACTTGACGTGATGACTCGCTGTATCGCTCAGGGCTGCTTGTGAAGTAGATGCGACTTGATCTTGTCAACCCCAAACTGGCTCTCTTGACTGGAGTAGGTGAGCCAATTAGTCCAGGAATCAACCCAGGTGGAAAAATAGTCAGAGAACCCCAAAGAAACAAAAATAAAGATTGATACGAAGAATAGATCACTACGATTTGATTTTAGCCGGAAAGAATCGGTTTTTATTACTAAAACCGCCGGTATGGTAAAAATCAGTTTTAGCCTGTAAAAACGGAATCCTGCCTTTAAGGACATTTTCTGACGTGTAGGGTACGCCAATATGCCGAATCGATTTGTCAACTTCTCAAATGAAATGCCATTGACCTGAAACCTGTTTCCAAACTCAAATAATAAATTTGTTCAACGAGTCCGGCGGAGACCAGATATCTACAAGACTCAACTGTCTAAATTATATATGAACAAAAAGAAGTTTTATTGTTTTGTAACAAGTTGATGTTCCTGCCGGGATGTTTTGAAAATTTGCAAAACGGGAGGGTTGCGAAAATTGTTAAAACATGTTCAAAAATCCGGACCATGTGTTGCAACTAATGTTATTTTGAATGCTTATGTTGTCGCAGTGTTGCAGGATACAAATACGCCAAACAGAAAGAAGCGAAGCTGAGCCCCACTTCCTACTGAAGATATCCTAAGCGCAGCTACAGGGGATGAGGAATGTTAGTTGACTACCTTTTCCGCATAACCCGGGATAATAACAATCATTTGCCTGAACCCTGCGCACCACAAATTCAGAAAATAGCAAAGCTGCTACAGAAGAAGGCTGTTCAGAATCCAAGGACGGGGATGCTTCACATCTACAACCAAGTCCGAAGAAAACTTTAGGACGAACATGGAGCCAATATTTCCGGAGAGCTAAAAGGGTTCATGTCAGCCAAGAACACGATTTTCCATGCACGATGCGCAACATGTCTGGCGGAGCCAGCAAGTCAGGGCGACATTGAGCTAGGTCCGGATTGGAAGGTAACAAAGAGAAGTGAAGCTTTTCTCGCTAGGGATTCTTGCGGCATTGACCGCGTGCTGATTTTCGCAACAGATGAAAATCAACGACGACTCGTAATTGTTGATAGATGGTTTGTCGATGGTACTTTCAGAGCAGCACCAAAGCAGTACAAGCATCTTTTTTACGATTCACGCCTTCGTTGACGAAAACATGGTCCCCTTGGTCTACTTGCTGCTTCCAAAGAAGTCCAAAAGAGTCTAAGTGAAGGCACTGAAGTTTCTAGCAGAGAAGATCCAAGACCTTCGACTTGATGTCTCATCGCCAACTTTCCATTCAGATTACGAAAAAGTAGTCATCAATGCATTCATCATCGTTTTCCCTGGGGCGAAGCATATTGGATACTATTTTCCTTCGCTCAAGCAGTATGGAGGCATGCGCGGGGCCTGGGACTTCAGGTTGTCTACTCAAGCAATCATAAGTTCTTGACTTATTACCGCAAATGCTTGGCACTTGCATTTTTACCGATACGCTACATTTTGTTTGGCAGGTATGGACTTCGTGCGTCTTCACCTTCAGTACCGAGGATTGACGAGTTCAATGACTATCTCGATGGTGCGTATCTATTTAGCTAAAAAAACCTCCTTATATCATGCTTGGCTTTGCCTGGACTAGAACTTGAAAATCTGCAATAAACTCTAGAAGCTTAACTATAAGAACCTATTGAAGGCTTTTCAATAATCTATTCCCTAACGTTTCAACGAGTCAATTTCGTGTCACTGTATTTGTGCCAGCTAAAGTAGAACTCGGAAATCTACGACACACAGTAGAGGCATAAAACTATTGAAGGCTTTTTAAGAATCGTAAATTGTTTATTGAAAAACAACTTCATAGCTTTCTTCAGAAGAAGATGCTAAAATGTTGCTGGTCGCTTATAAGAATGGAATAAAATATTTATATGAGATTACTTTGTTAAGAATCTCTGAAAAAAAAAGCACAAACGAATTCATACACCTAAAACTTCGTTTTTTGACAGGCACTAATATATTCTGATGTCTGGTCCGGCTGTTTTGGACCTTCCAATCAAGGGGAGCAAGACTCTATACTTTTCACTTTCTAGCAACTTCTTACCAAATTTAAAATTGATTAGGTCTTGTTTCTGGGAGTAAAAACTCCCGTTTTTACTCCCGACACTCATTGACACTCATATAAGTGTCATGTACTACTCATATGAGTGTCACGGACAACTCATATGATTGGAAGTTAAGTTCCATGATAATTCTTGCCACGTGTTTCTCTGCTGCTTCTTTTTCTTCCTTTAGATAAACTGTGTTCTGCACTTGAGGTCGCCACACCGGACAGTAGTATTCTAAAAGGGGGCGCACGTGAGTGAGATGTGTGAGGCGGAGTTCAGAAACTATGAAGTAGAGTCTAAGCATTGACGCTAGGGTTAGCATTGAGGAATAGCCTTTTAGAACTACGCTTTCAACGTGGTCTTTGAAGGAACATAAACTTAAATTTTGAACGGTATTCTTAAGGTCATACAATACCTAGAAGTATCACCGTATCACTCATTTTAAACTTTAAGTTTAAACCATATTTAACGGTATAAACTTAAAATTTAAACGGTATTCTTAAGATCATAGGATACCTTGAAGCATCATCATTTCGCCCATTATAAAATTTTTTGTTTGTCTGGCCAAACTATTTAGAATTGATTGGAATGTTTTGTCATAGCTCGAAGACCTTGAACAAGAGATCGAAATAAAGGAAACAAAATTAAAAGCCGACACCTACTTTCCTAGCAATCCTAGAAAAACCATTTAAGCCCCCGTTTTTTACCAGGGATAGATGTGTTCAGTTTGAATGAAACTTCCATAATCAGATAGTGCAAATTATATATTTTCAATTAAACAGGGCAAAATTATTTTATTTTTTTTGTTATGTTTTTTTTCATTTGGTATTCAATATTTTTATTTTAAATAGGGAAGGATAATCTTTAAAAATTTTTTAGCCTACCAGCTCAGAAAATGCTAAAAATCAGTTCAAAGGAATTATCACTTGAATAAATTTGGGTTTATCCGTTAATTGACAAGCTTTCCGACAATAGGGAAGTAAATTTCACTGTCTTGTCAGTCAAATTTTGGAGCAAAACCACAAATTCTGGATAGCTTTTGATAATGGCCAGTCCTGTTGAAGGATTCACTTACAGACCATTGTTCTTGAGACAAATAGTCAAACTAACTGTCTCAAGATAGTTAGATCTCATCTTTTTTGTTGCCAGATGAATTTCCTTTTTCTCTTTATCATAAAATTCATCTGGTGCTCTTTGAGTGAATCGATTTTTCAAGCTTAAATTTGACAAAAATTACAGTGACTTATTATATTGTTGTTTCTCTATGAGTGACCATACAGGCTGACTCAATCTTTTCTTTTTTTTACTTTCTTGGTACAGTTAATTGGATTTTAAACACTAATCGATAAAGGTTTATTTTTATTAATCAGTTTATTTTTCTTATAGTTTAAAAGTTAGTAATTTCTTTCCTTTTCTCTTATTCAATTTACTTCTTCGAGAGCTTCTTTTCAACTTCCAGTTCTTCTTTTAATTGTTCAAGTTCACTGAAAATAAAATGTTCTGATTTCTTTTCTTCTTTAAAAGGAGAGACAGTGTGACCGTACTGGAACACCTTGAAAATTAAATAACATTACGCACTGAAAATATTTCTAGGTTTATTAGCTTTTTTTCTATTGGCCTTGATTATGATATTGATCTTATCTTATGTTAAGATTAGTTTTATTGTACAGTTATACCCTACTTTCTAAAATAAGTATAATTTTTATTTAACTTAAGTTATAATCATACCGCTTTACAGAGTTTTAGAGGACTTGCACCATTCTTATTTATAATTAGATAAACAAAACGATCATTATTAACTGAAAATAACGGGTGACATCAAAACTCAAACAAACAGACTTTTTTCCGTATATGAAATGAGCTGTCTTCTCCTCAACACACCAGTCTTTAAGCTAAAAGTTTTATTTTTATAAAAAGTAGAGTTGTAAGAAAGATTCAAGCTATAGCGTAAAGAGTGGGACGTTGAGGAAGGGACAGCCCCTTTCATATACGGAATAATCACCGTTTGTTTTAAGTTTTAATGTTGCTCATTAAGCTACTTTCAGTTAAAAAAAACTTGTTTTTCTTATTAAATTTCTGAACGTTCTTGAATCAATCCAGGCTTTGAAGATGGCTCACCGTACCTGAATGATTAAATTGAAACTCTCATATTAGTTTTTTTAACAAATAATAGCCTTATAATAGCAAAATTTCGATTTTTGTTCATTTTTTCCTGATTCACAAAGGATGTTTAATTAGAATAAAAAACCTCATTTAATAGTAAAAAAAAATTAACATTATATTGAGCAATCAAGGAGAGGCAATCCCCCTCACATACGTAATATTTTCTGCTCGTCTTGAGTTTTAATGTTGTTTCTTACTTTTAGTTGAAAAACTTATTTTGCTATTTAATTTCTGATCGTTTTTAAACAATGCTGGGAAATCCGGTGTCCTCTTCATGGAAAATTCCGTTCTTCCCTGAAAAATTCCTCAATAGAAAGATTCTCTCACGTAGCCATCTCCCTCCGACCCCCTTATGAGCCGGGTCACTCCTTGCTTATAATTCGTTACCACAAACTGTTTGATTCCTATTTATGCTCTATATTAGATCCAAAAACCTGTGCTTGGAGACAGACACGCATCGGGGAATTTTGGTGGGTGTAGGGGCAACAGTAAGAAAGAATTATGTGACAATTGGAATTTGAAGTGTCCAGATAATCAAAACAGTGTAGTATTTTTTTCAGGGTGGGGGGGGGGAGGAGACGAAAACGATATTTCCTACAATGAATTCTTTTGGGCGGCTTAAAACTAGACAGCAAGAAATCCCTGGGACCTCTGGCTGAATGGAAGGTTATTGCAATACTATGTCCAATTTTGATTACAATATGGTTTTCAGCTCTTTACGATGCTCTCTTATCAACAAGAGTCGGAATCGTGAACAGACAATTTCAAGTGAATTACCATCGACTCGTTAAATATTGTTTCTTACAGATATTAAGGGCAGTTCATAGTAGATAAGGCAGCTAGAAAGCGTTTATATCTTACTGAAACGTAAATCATAAAAAAAAATATGAGGTTAGTCAACCTAAAACTACTAAGACTTTAAGGTCTACATCCTACGTGGTATTGATTTATTCTTTTTTATTTTGAGTGTAAACAACGTATCCCTTATAAGCTGTTCGATTTCAAGGTTGTTATATTCTTTTATTTTTCAGGTCTTTTTACCGCCACATCGTGATTTAAATTATAGGTACCACTTGTTAAGCACAATCACCGCTATGGGAGTATACACTACTTGGAAATTCCATCTGCACCTTTTTAAACAGAAATATTAAAAGATTATCAAGCCTAATGTTCACTTCACAAGAATTTTAATTAGTGCAATCAATTAGTATTTTTTTATTTTCTTACTGTAAATCTTTTGTGTGTATGAGTCTATGAAAGCTGGGATATTCTATAAGTCGACTGAATATAAAGGGGGGAACTGAACGAATTTTAAACAATATCATGATACATTTTGCAACCTTATTAAAGTAAAATAAATATCTTCGACCCTCCGAGTGGCTTCCACCTAGTAAATTTCGAATCTACAGTTTTTCGGTTGAACTACAGAAATCTCATTTTAGAACACATATTTACCTTTACACGGGTGAGAATTCACATTTTTTGGAATAAGTAACAAGCCTGAATATATTGCATAGTCGGATAGAAGTATGCTGAGACTGAATATGTTTGAATGTTCAATATTCCTTAGACATGACACAGCCCCACCAAAGGGAATTTCAGAGGAAGTTCTGGTCTCCAAGTTCTGGTGGCTCCTTGTCAGGCCATTTGTCTTTTCAAAAGAGGCTTGAGAAATGATTGAAAAATGGATTAGGTCCTTCGAAAGTTTATCCTTCGAAAAGATATATTTTTTTAATCCTAAATTTGTTGCGCTTGGCACAATTCAATATTTGATTGGCGCTATCTTTGAAAGCGGTTTTAGATGACTGTTGAACCTTCTTTCGAAAGAGTCAACAGAGAAATTCTTAGAAACTTTTAGAGTCAACATAAAAACTTCTGTAGCTTACACAATTTCGAAAACGTTAATACAGAATAGATATTACGCTATATTTATTTTTATTAGTTTTATTTAGTGGCATAGAAATCAAGCAAACTAACAATGTTGTCTTCTTCTACATTATTGCAGTATTTTATAACAGCCTTAAAACCCCCACAAATAGTATATTAGCAGTACAAAAACTTCAAAGTTGGAATCGTCATAACCAAAAATGACATGTGGAGAATTACAGTCTCCCATCTTTAACAATAAAGGAAGTCACTTCTTACCAAAGGATTGCAGTAATGTTTCTTCCTTTTTTTAATTTGTTTTAAATTGTTTTATTTTTTTTTTAGTTGGGATCCGAAATACTATAGAGAGAGGTTTTATGGCTCATTGGAAGGAAAATTGTTATATGAAACTCCTTCTGAAGATCCCAAAATATAATTTTAAAGCCAAAAATGTAATTTTCAAAGAGCTGCTCTTCTATAGTAGGATGTTTTTCTTTAAGTGCAACATTTAAACGAAAATACGGATCCAGAATTTCTTTTTAGGAAGGATTATCGTGATTTTATTAATTCTCTCATAGATAAATTGTTTGTTTATCATAGATGCTAAGAGACTAAACGTAAGGATTGGTCCTAAAAAGAACTAATTACAAGTAAATACCGTAAAAACCCGTTAGATACTTACAACGTATTTTACAAGAAATTAAACAAAGAGAAAGTTGGTTTTAATTTCAACAAAGCAGTGAACAACATATAAAATATAAAAACAAAACTGTAGTGTAACTAAAAAAACGAAAAAAAAAATAACGACAATTTTTTTTTTAAGCAACCAACACGAAGAAAAAAACATTACAACTAAAAAAATGAAACAAAAGACATAGTGGAGGAAAGATATAGGAAAATCTCCCCGAATCCCCCTTGTGTAAGTATTCCAAATTTGCCCTTGAAGGGGAAAAATTAGGAGGAAAATCTCACTTTTGTGCTTATAAATATTTTTGAGTTTAAATAGTCGTATTCTATCAAATCAAGTATGCTGACTCTAAATCTGATTTCAGATTTTCCTTTTTTCCGTATCCTAATGAACATATCCACCCTTAAAGGGAGGAGGGGGGGCAAAACTCAAAATTAAGAAATTGTTGCATTATTTGGCCGTTTCCTTTGGAATCCATAGCAGAAAATTCAAAAATGAAGTTAAAAACTTGATTTTAAGTTGTGAAGTATTTCATTATACCTAAATTGGCAGTGAAAGTTGACCTACGTGAGTTAATTATTTTACTCATTTGTCGGTTGATTCACCATTTCCTATCGAGCTAGGAATGGTGCTTTAGAGTATGAGTCTCGAACAGTCTAATTTCAAACTAGCATTCCAGACTCCCCCTCCAGGTTGCGGTTTCTATCCCTTATTGTCATTCTTTAGGTGATCTAATCCGTGTAAAAGTCGACCTATTTTAGAAACGATCAGTGGGCCATGACAGTACTTGGTCGGACTTCTGACCTTCATTTAGAGGATGTCGTTTATCATCAAATATACTCAGTGAACTTCAGGACAGAAAAGAAGACTCCAAAATAATTCTCTGGTCAAGAAGAAGTGAGTGACGTGCCTCTATCAAAGAAACAGAAAGGAAAACCTTGCGATAGTGAAAGGAAAGCCACTGTCGAAGATGTGCTTCGGTGCTATGCCAACAGTAAAGAACCTGTACCTTAGACGACCATTTTAAGAAAAATGGCTCATATTCTCTCTAAAAATGACTGTGATAGTTTGGCCAATAGCTTTCGTCAATCAAAGGATTTGCTAATCAGTGAGTATGGCAAACAAGTAGTTGTATCAGATACAAATAAATAGGAAAGACACACTCGTAACTATTAGAGATACAGTTGACAGTATATTACGAGAATTACACCAAGAGGAAAAAGCAGATTGTGAAAATGGAGAAAGGAATCAGCTCATCGAAGTCGTTGGAAAGATCATAAGAAGTGAAATCAAATCCATTACGACAAGGAAAAATTCTTACGAATTTCTTAACGAGATATCGCCAGTAGAGAAGTGTTTGAAGATTATGTGCCCATCTCTTTGTCTACTGCTTTCATCGATAGGGTTCGACACGCCTCGTCTAAAATCTTCTAGAGGATAGGCTATAATGCAGGAATGCAGATCACGTGGCTAAATGTCTCCTGTACAAAAAGGACTGGCTTCGCAGCTGCTTCACCATTTCTTATCCAGATTTTTAATTAACTTACTGACAAATCTTGGCTTCTGCTCTTCGTACTCAGAGGTAAAAAAAATTGAGAGATGTTAAGCAGTAAATCAATCGTAGTTGGAAGAGTCCGAACACAATGCATATTTTTTTTCAGTATGTCGCAGACAACGTCAATCATGATATTGCTACGATTGACGGCCTGAATACCTTTCTTGGAATAGGACTTATTAAAGTGTCTACACCTGAGTTGCCGGCAACGGAGCATTCAGTGCCAAGAAAAGAAGTGAGTGGGGATGAGATGAAGTTAATCAGCACTGTGCCATTTTACACCTACCAAAAACCCGCCAAGTCGCAACCAAGGACTTTTGTTTGCTTGACAAACAGTGGTGACACTCATGACAATGAATGGAAAGCTGAAACGCTCTGGCGTATCTCTGGCTTTTTCAAAAGCTCAAACATGAGTTGCTTGGCATTTATGTGGTCAATAAACCAAAAGCTACCTCATCCCGGAAAGTCGAATATTCGTTTTTTGCCAATAATTAACCTCAACCCAAACGATATCATCTGGTGCTCTTTGAGTGAATCGAGTTTTCAAGCTTAAATTTGACAAAAATTACAGTGACTTATTGCATTATTGTTTCTCTATGAGTGACCATACAGGCCGACTCAATCTTTTTTTTTTTTTACTTTCTTGGTACAGTTAATTGAAGTTTTAAACACTAATTGATAAAGGTTTATTTTTATTAATCAGCACTGGTCCTCGAAATGAGGTGACTTCACCTTATTCTTATTGAACCATTTCAATTTCAGTCCATATTAAGCATCGAGTGACATTGTGTTTAAGTGTTGACCTCTGTTGCAGTCTAAAAATAGAATAGTTAAATTATAACTAGCTTTTTGCATAATTTTGGGGAATTCACTATCTTTGAAAAATTTCATTGCCAAAAATTCGATGTCTGTACTTGTATTCTACTTGTTTATTGGAATATTAACACATGCCTAGAACAAAAATGAGATTCAGAGGTTATATCCTCTAATGTATCTAATTGCTATTCAATAGATAGTTTAAAAGTTAGTAATTTCTTTCCTTTCCTCTTATTCAATTTACTGCATCGAGAGCTCCTTTTCAACTGGCAGTTCTTCTTTTAGTTGTTCAAGCTCACTGGAAATAAAAAGTTCTGATTTCTCTTCTTCTTTAGAAGAAGAGACAGCGTGACCATGCTGGGACACCTTGAAAATTGAATAACATTACGCTCTGAAAATATTTCTAGGATTATTAGTTTTTTTTTCTATTGGCCTTTATTATGATGTTGATCTTATCTTATGTTAAGATTAGTTTTATTGTACAGATATACCCTACTTTTTAAAATAAGTATAATTTTTATTTAACTCAAGTTATAATCATACCGCTTAACAGGGTTTGAGAGGACTTCATCATTCTTATTTATAATTAGATAAACAAAACAATCATTATTAACTGAAAATAACGGGTGACATCAAACCTCAAACAAACAGACTTTTTTCCGTATATGAAATGAGCTGTCTTCTCATCAACATCCCGGTCTTTAAGCTAAAAGTTTTATTTTTATAAATAGTAGAGTTGTAAGAAAGATTCAAGCTATAGCGTAAAGAGTGGGACGTTGTGAAAGGGAAAGCCCCTTTCATATACGGAATAATTACCGTTTGTTTTAAGTTTTAATGTTGCTTATTAGGCTACTTTCAGTTAAAAAAAAACCTGTTTTTCTTATTAAATTTCTAAACGTTTTTGAATCAATGCAGACTTTGAAGATGGCTCACCGTACCTGAATGATTAAATTGAAACTCTCATATTAGTTTTTTTTAACTAATAATAGCCTGATAATAGCCAAATTTCGATTTTTGTTCATTTGTTCCTGAATCACAAAGGATGTTTAATTAGAATAAAAAACCTCATTTAAAAGTAAAAAAAAAATTAACATTAGATTGAGCAATCGAGAAGAGGCAATCCCCCTCACATACGTAATATTTTCTGCTCGTCTTGAGTTTTAATGTTGTTTCTTACTTTTAGTTGAAAAACTTATTTTGCTATTTAATTTCTGATCGTTTTTAAGTAATGTTGGGAAATCCGGTGTCCCCTTCATGGAAAATTCCGTTCTTCCATGAAAAATTCCTCAATAGAAAGATCCTCTCACGTAGCCATCTCCCTCCGACCCCCTTATGAGCAGGGTCACTCCTTGCTTATAGTTCGTAACCACAAACTGTTTGATTCCTATTTATGCTCTATATTTAATCCAAAAACCTGTGCTTGGAGACAGACACGCATCGGGGAAGTTTGGTTGGTGTAGGGGCAACAGTTAGAAAGAATTATGCGACAATTGGAATTTGAAGTGTCCAGATAATAAGAACAGTGTATTATTTTTTTAGGGCGGGGGGGGGGAGGAGACGAACACGATATTTCCTACATTGAAGTCCTTTGGGTGGCTTAAGACTAGACAGCGAGAAATCCCTGGAAACTCTGGCTAAAAGGAAGGCTATTGCAATACTAGATCCAATTTTGATTACAATATGGTTTTCAGCTTTTTACGATGCTGTCTTATCAACAAGAGTCGGAATCGTGAACAGACAATCTCAAGTGAATTACCATCGACTCGTTATATATTCTTTCTTACAAATGTTAAGGGCAGCTCATAGTAGATAAAGCAGCTAGATAGCAGTTATATCTTAATGAAACGTAAATCATAAAAAAATATGAGGTTAGTCAACCTAAAACTACTGAGACTTTAATGTCTACATCCTACGTGGTATTGATTTATTCTTTTTTGTTTTGAGTGTAAGCAATGTATCCCCTATAAGCTGTTCGATTTCAAGGTTGTTATATTCTTTTATTTTTCAGGCCTTTTTACCGCCACATCGTGATTTAAGTTATAGGTACCACTTGTTAAGCACAATCACCGCTATGGGAGTATACACTACTTGGAAATTCCATCTGCACCTTTTTAAGCAGAAATATTAAAATATTATCAAGCCTAATATCCGCTTCACAAGAATTTTAATCAGTGCCATCAATTAGTATTTTTTTATTTTCTTACTGTAAATCTGTTGTTTGTATGAGTCTATGAAAGCAGGAATATTCTATAAGTCGACCGAATATAAAGGGGGGAATCGAACGAATTTTAAACAATATCATGATACATTTTGCAACCTTATTAAAGTAAAATAAATATCTTCACCCCTCCGAGTGGCTTCCACCTAGTAAATTTTGAATCAACAGTTTTAGGGTTGAACTACAGAAATCTCATTTTAGAACACATATTTACCTTTACACGGGTGAGAATTCACATTTTTTGGAATAATTAACAAGCCTGAATATATTGCATAGTCGGATAGAAGTATGCTGAGACTGAATATGTTAGAATGTTCAATATTCCTTAGACATGACACAGCCCAACCAAAGGGAATTTCAGAGGAAGTTCTGGTCTCCAAGTTCTGGTGGCTCCTTGTCAGGCCATTTGTCTTTTCCAAAGAGGCTTGAGACATGATTGAAAAATGGATTAGGTCGTTCGAAAGTGTATCCTTCGAAAAGATATATTTTTTTTATTCCTAAATTTATTGCGCTTGGCACAATTCAATATTTGATTAGCGCTATCTTTGAAAGTGGTTTTAGATGACTGTTGAACCTTCTTTCGAAAGAGTCAACAAAAAAAGTCCTGGCGATAGTTTTTGATTAATTAAGTGGAGGTTGCATAGCATATGATGTTACTTGTGAGTAAGGCCTTTTTTGCATGTCATCACTTGGTCTCGTTGAGTAATTTTTCTATTAACTAAAAATTCATGAGTGAAAGGGTATTTCTCTGAAGCTGGAATTAGAATTCTCTATGCATAAGGCCCATATAATGTCAGTTTTCTTTTGCTCTCTTGATCCATGTCCAAACCATTTTGACTGGCAAACCAATAGCTGTATTTTTTGGCACTTGCTCACCAGGCATAAGAACTGACACGAAGAACTGTCAGGCACTGTCGGGTAGAATGGTCAGGCATGACATGACACGTTGGTCATGAACCTCAGTAGAAAGGATTTTCCTATCCACTACATGGATTACATCCAGTCGGGCCATAATGAGATAGATATGAAATAAACAGACCATGTGATTCATAATTTAATCCTTTATCTGAATACAATAATCATTTCACATAATTAAGAAAATTCTGGAGTTTTCAGTTACCAGAATTTAGAAGGCCTGATTTTTGTTTTTTCAGCTTTCTGGTAATTTGCGGTCTAGGGAACCCAACCCACAACCGTGAAACCTGGCCCCAAATCCCTTCATCTCCCCAAAAATCCTGATTAATAGAATCTAGAGGATGTACGGAGTCCCATCAGTGATATATCTTCTAAATTTGGTAAAGCTCAAAGCCCTTTCTCCAAAATACATCCAATCCAAATTTTGTTTTAGCCATTTTGTTCAAATAGTTTGAAGATCAGACAACGAAAACTCTGGGGTCGACAAAAGCCCCCTCTCCAGTTTCTGGGGGCAATTGTTGTAAGATATTCCACGGGGGCATTAAAGGTTTAAAGTAAGGAGTGGCTGTATAAATTTTTGAGATAGCTGATTTGATTAGATATTGGAAGTTCTTGGTAGCTTTTAAGAGTGATCAAAAGTGATCGGAGGGTATATCCCCCCAAACCATTTTTTCAAAATGAACCTGATCAAAATTTTGAAATAACCTGAAGGCTTTTCCCCCAATTCTTATAAAACCCTTAAAGAATAAATTTAATAAAATCTTCTGTTTTCAAAATGTTATTCGTTGGGTTCATTATAAATATATTGTGATCGTAGACCGAATTTACTTCTTGAAATGACGAAGATTAACAATAGCCTGTTGTCATTCCCTGTAATGTTGTTAAGTTATGGATCTCATTATATATTCATTTGTTTTGCTGGCTAGCGACCGGATCTTTTTTAATTTTAGTTTTGTGTGATAGTGTGAGTAACTAACTAAATTTTAACATTGGTAATTTAAACTTGAAATTTGAAAGAGAAGACGGAGAAAAATGTTTTCAAAAGAAAGTCAGGACCAACATTAGAAATTAAAACGAACATAAATTAGCGTATTACTTAAGGGGGTTGCTTTTCATTGCTCCCTTATTGTATATAGGCTAATCGGCCTAAGTGTTTCTGAAAGTGTTTAAAGAATGAATTTATTTTCCGTTCGAGGGTGGGGATTTACCCCCGTAAAACACCCCAATGTCTGATTGTTCTCCACTCACTTTCGACTTATAAAAAAAGTACTAGGCCTACTTTCTTCTGCGAAAAAGTTTTTCTGTTTCTCGTAAGTGTGAACAAATAAAGAAGTTTTGGCAATCGATTGCCATTTGCGGACAAATGTGATCGGATTTCCCCTCCCACAAAGCCCTTTCTCCCAAATACGTCCAATCAAGATCAGACAACAAAAACTCTGAGTCGACAAACTCCCCCCTCCCCCAGAGGCTTAGGGTAATTCCTGTAAGTTATTCCGCGGGGGCATCTAAGGTTTAAAGTAAGAAGTGGTTGTATAAATTTTAGAGATAGCTCATTTGATTAGAAATTGGAAGCTCTAGTTGGATTTTAAGAGTAATCAAAAGTGATCGGGTGTCGTATCGGTGCAAGTTCTGTAAGTTATTCAAGTTGCTTACTGTTACTTTGATGCCTTGTTTACTTTGATTATTGGTTTACTTTGATGCTTGGACTTAGCAATACTGGCTTACGGTGCAAGGACTGTAAGTTATACAAGGTGCTTATTGTTACTTTGATACATTGTTTACTCTGATGCTTGGATTTAGTATGTTACTTAGCAACATTGGCTTACGGTGCAAAGACTGTAAGTTATGCAAGTTGCTTATTGTTACTTTGATACCGTTTTTACTCTGATGCTTGGATTTAGTATGTTACTTGAATAACTTACAGAACTTGCACCGTAAACCAATGTTGCTAAGTAACATACTAAATCCAAGCATCAAAGTAAACGAGGTATCAAAGTAACAGTAAGCAACTTGCATAACTTACAGTCCTTGCACCGTAAGCCAATGTTACTATGTCCAAGCATCAAAGTAAACAAATAATCAAAGTAAACAAGGTATCAAAGTAACAGTAAGCAACTTGCATAACATGCAGTCCTTGCACCGTAAAGCAAGTTGTAATGCAGAAAACACAACTATCTAGCATTTTCTCCTTTCACAGACCTTCGTTTATCATCATATTTGTTCCTGACTGTGTTAAAAATTCTTTTGCTTGGGTCAGAAGAGAGCGGACAGGAGAGATACTTTTGAACAAATTGTGTCTAGTTTCTAGACTGCTGTCATTTCGCCACCACTCTAACGGACGGCCTTGCTCATGTAGCTCTCCAGTTTTTGGTCAATATTATCTGTTGACTCCTCTTCCTTACTTGATGAAGTTGCAAGGATGTTTTTAAACAGGCAGTCAATCAAAGTGGCTGTGCCTTCTCTTCTTTGTTTTAGGTTTCCCTCTTCTTCTATGGCAGTGGCTAATTTTGTTTCTTCCAAGGTCTGACTCTGTGTGTCTTCTTGTGGCCACCTTTGAGTGTTACCAAGTGCCTCTTGATTTAGGAATTGGTGCTCGTATCTGGGATCAAGGACAAGCAAGAGCAATTTTTAGGGTTGTGTTTTCTTGAACTCACCATATATTTTAGGTATTTCTGTGTCAGGTGTGTATTAACAATTATTGGCAACAAATTTACTTTGACACTGTTTGAATCACCTCTGCAGCTCATTTCACCATGCTCAGACTTAGCTGGTGTTTCTCTCTCCAAGGACTGGACAAACGAAAATTACATGAGGAAATATGGCGCCATCTTCTGTACAAGTTGCGCATAAAATTAAAAATAGGCCGATATCCGGTATTTTTTTCCGATAACCGATAATGACTCTGTCCCCCTTGTCGGCCTGATAATATCGAGCGGCCGATATATCGGTCAATCCCTTCTTTAGAAACTCCAATTGTCTCATCATAGTGGCCCCCCACAACTTGTAACCATAGTGGGTAACTGGTATGACTTATTTATGGAAAGGTACATATGCATCTTCGAATTCTCAGTTCTCATTAAGTGTTTTTGTCAGAGTAGAACACATGTTGCTGCGAACAAAAATTCCAAGTACTTATATTTGGCAACTGCTTTAATTGGCTCACACGAGAATCAATGTTGTCCATTGGGCTTTCTACTATGAAAGATGAAAATCTCTATCTTGGGTGTTTAGCTTCATTTTCTTTGATTCTAAGTAAGCTTCAGCTGAATTTAGGAGAGTTTGAACCTCCTTGGCTGACTTAGCTACTAAAGTCGTGTCATCAGCGAACAGGAAACAAGAAGATAGAGCATTCGCTCGTGAGATGGGGCACGTCTCTACTCAAGGTATTCTGTCAAATCATTAATATATAAAGTGAAGAGTTTCGGTGACAGCGTGCCTCTTTGACGGGCTCCTTTGAAAGTTCTCAATGGCCTAGGTACGCCTTGTTTAGTAATGTTAACTACAGATACAGCAATCTCCTACGTACCAGTTAACAGTTTAATAAAGGGCCTCGGTAGCCCGATTTTAACTAGGTGACAAAATATGATAGACCTATCAATGCTATCAAATGCTTTCTCAATGTCAAGGAAAGTGCATTAAACTTACCCTTTCCCCTGCAATATTTGCCCATGAGAGCTTGAAGTATAAACACTGTCAGTTTTTGAATATCATTTATTTTTCTATTTATATTATTTTCATATAATAACAATAACGAAAACAATATCCCAAAGGGCTCAATGGCCTGTTATTTGGGAAACGGCATATAATAAATAAAGAATCATAAAACTTGTCATAAACATACTGACCAACATCTAAATATAAATATGTAAGGAAAAGAAATCAACTCACCGGCAGTCCTCACGAAACAGCGACCCTCACATCACCAGACAATAAAACACAAATTAAAATTTTCGTGTCATCGAGGATACAACACCAACAAAACAACAACCCAAAAAAGAAAACAAAATGATAAATAAACCATAAGAAACATTTAATAAGAAGCCTTTAATCAGAAACTTTTCATCTGTCTTTTAAAGGAGCCAAGTGTTCGTGACTGCCGGATATCAGCGGGAACCAAGTTCCAAGCACGCCCCACAGTCACAGCCAGGACGAAGTGTGAATGAACCGAGGGACTATCTGGAATTATCACATCCTCCCGGTTACGAACCTTATACAAATTCAATTCCCCTACTAGTTTAAGCAGCCCCGAAAAACAACATGGGAAATCTCCCTGGAAGTATTGATATGCCAACGAAGATAGAGATAAAACATAAATATCTTTAATTTTGAAGAGGTCAAGAGGAGTGTGTGCAGCCGACTGGAGAATTCTTGCTGCTTTCTCATAAAGATTGTGAATAGGATTAAGTACCGAGGGAAATTAGGACATCCACACAGAAGAACTGTAACATATATAAGGGTAAATCAGCGAAAATTTTCGACATCCTCCTTGCGTCTCACTGGTAATGTTACCCTTATCTACCAAGCACGCTAATCTAAAATATAAACGTTTTCAAGAACTTACTAGTAGTTGGTGCTAGGCTAATTTGGCGATAATTGCTGTGAATCATGCGGTCATCCTATTGTAAATAACGGATTTAAAACTGACAGTCCACGCTACTGGCCATCTGCACGAAACTAGAACCGCATTAAATAAACTTATGTAAACTGGTCTTAGGGGTCTTTTTAATTTTTATACCCAGTAGAGGGGATTCCATCAGTACCCAGAGAAGATCCTCCACAGTGACTCTTAATTTTTCTTCTTCAACTCTTTCTCTGATATCTTCTGTATGAGCTGGTAAGAGTGCTCTGGGAGGGGCAAATCCCTAACAACTGAATCAATCAATTCGCTATATATTTGGGGGTAAATGCGTGGAGTCTTTAAGTCTTTGTGTCAAATTTTCGAATCATGTCGGCCAGGAATTAACGTCCGCGACAACCCTTGACAGGTTACTTGGCGTACGTAAGGACTTACAGAATTCTTATGTACTGGCCTATCGGTAGACTTGAAAACAATTTTCTTGTTCTTTAATTCAATATAAAAATTTCTTCCTTTTTACCTAAGCCTTGTGTCGCTTTCTAGCTTCATCTAAATGCTAATTGGGCTTTGTGTCATTCCTCTAGCCTATATATATATATATATATATATATATATATATATATATATATACATATATATATATATATATATATATATATATATATATATATATATATATATATATATATATATATATATATATATGTATATCTATTAATTTTTTAGAAAGCCAAAATATCTGATGATTTGGATTTGGTACACCATAATGTTAGAACTAAGCTGGATGAGCTCAAAAGGCAGGGATTGAAAGACTGAGGAAGTTAGCAATTGCTGAATATGAAGAAAAGGAAGGAATTCATAGACCTGGTGGTAGGCTAAGGCTTTCGGAACATATTGATCACAAAAACCTGTAAACTTTTGAAAAGGAAGACCTCAGGAAGCTGATTATCCAAGTAAGTTGAACACATTGAGTTTAAAAAAGCATGCCTATGGACTTTAGATTAGGCTGTGTCTGAGGCAGTTTGAAGTGGAAGAAATTCTCGAATAAATTTTGATTTGAACATATCAAACAATTCGTGGTAACGAACTGTAAGTATGGAGCGACCCGGCTCAATAGTAACAGAAACTCTAAAAACGAAATTTTGATACTAATAGATACATCAAAAGAATCGGATTTTTATGATAATTTTATAAATATAAGTTTCATCAAGTTTATTCCTGCCCATCAAAAGTTACGAGCCTGAGAAAATTTGTCTTATTTTCCAAAAAAGTGGGAAACCCCCCTTAAAAGTCAAAGAATCTTAATGAAAATCCCATCATCAGATTCAGTGTATCATAGAACCCTATTGCAGAGGTTTCTAGTTCCTATCTGCGTGAATGTGGAATTTTGTATTTTCGCCGGAAGAAAGATCACGTTTATTTGTTGTTTTTTTCCAGGGGTGATCGTGTTGACCCAGTGGCCCTAAGATTTTGCAAGAGGGCTCATTTGGACGAAAAATAAAAGTTCTAGTGCCCTTTTTAAGTGACCAAAAAAATTGAAGGGTAACTATGCCCCCTTCCACGCTCATTTTTTCTCCAAAATCACTGGATCAAATTTGAGATAGCCATTTTGTTCAATATCTCATAACTATGTCCTTGCGGACGACTTAATCCCCCAAAGTCCCCGGGGGAAGAGCTGCAAGCCAGGAACTTTCCCCGTTGTTTACATATACTATTTATTATTGGTAAGTATACAGACGTTTTCAGGGGGGATTGGGTTATGTGGTAGGATCTTTCCATGGATGAATTTTTCATGGGGGAAGATAAGATCCATGAAAGGGGGTGCTGGATATCCCAGTATTATTTAACAAAAAGATCAGAAATTAAATTAATAAAACAAGTTTTTTGAACTGAAAGTAAGGAGCGACACTAAAAATTGAAACGAACAGGAATTATTACGTATATGAGGGGGTTCGTCCCCTCGTCAATACGTCCCTGTTTACAATAAAGTATTTTCAAAACAGCTATTTATTCTAATTAAACGATATTGGTGATTCAGGGGTCATTCTTAAAGAATTGGAACAAAATTTGAACTTTAGCGTAAAGAGCGAGGGGGCAAACCCCCTCAATATGAAGAAGTTTTCCCCCTCGTCAATTTACACTCTAGTTCGAATTTTTTCCAGCAATGATTTATTTGTGATATTTTCCGGCCAATCTTTGCATTTAATTTGTCAAGCAGCTTCATAACTATGATTTTTTTGTGATAATAAACCAAAGGTATTGTATGTGTTCGGTTTGAGACCGAAAGGGGTTTTTCCATGGAGGGGGAGCTGGATTTCCCGACATTATTAAAAAAAATGGTCAGAAACTAAATAAAAAAAACAAGTTTTTTTTTTACTGAAAGTCAGGAGTGACGTTAAAACTTAAAACGAATAGAATCATTCTGTATATGAAAGAGGCTCCGCTCCTCAACGCATCGCTTTTTACACTGAAGTTTGACTCTTTGTAACAACTCTACTTTTTAAAACAATAAAAGCTTTTGCGTATAGAGATGGGTGTTAAGGAGAGGACAGCCCCTTTCATATACAGAATAATTTATATTCGTTTTAAATCTTAATGTCGCTCCTTACTTTCAGGTCAAAAAACTTAACATTTGCAGAGGTATATTTACGTTTTGGGAAGTCTAAGAGACTTGCCAAGATGAAACCTGCTCTTATACTGAAGGATTAACCAAGGTACAGGGAAAGGGGCGATTTGACTTGTTGGACTGAAGGCAAGATTGAAACTGTTATAGTAGAGGTGCCAGTAGAAAACAGAAATATTTCATTTTGTCTGGTGCTGCTCTTGATAAGTTCTATATTTTAAAGGGGTTGATTCTTTTTTTTCTTTTTTTTTATGGTATCGTTTGTTTTTTCATAGCTGGAATCCCAACTAGAATAACTGATCATTTGGCCACTTTAACTGATAATATTTTTGTGCCTTGAACTTTGATTTCTAAATGTGTTTATGCTGTTGTGGTTGGGCTTGGATCTGATCATCTCCCTATAATTTGTTCAGTCAAGTCTTCTAGTAAAGAGAAGTCTTGAAGTTGAGAAAAAAAAAATCAAAATAAGGCAACTTAAGTCGGTAAATTTGAGAAGATTTCAAGAGCCTTTTTGTTGTATATCATGGGAAGAAGTTTCAGCAGAAAAGGAAGATGCTTCAGTCGCATAAGATAAGTTTGTAAATGTCCTTTTATTGGTTTATGATTCTTGTTGCCCAATAAAAATTGTGAAAGAAAAGGAAAAGGGGGCCGAGAAAACGATGGATTAATGCTGCAATAATGGCAAGTATTGAAGAAAGAAAGAAGCTTACCGTTTTTATGTGGAATCTAATACACAAGAAAACCTGGAAAAGTTTGAGTGAGCGAGGAACTTTGTGAATTCTCTGAGGAGATCGTAATTTTTTCTCCAAAATCATTGAACAAAAATTGTGAAAGAAAAGGAAAAGGGGACCGAGAAAACCATGGATTAATGCTGCAATAATGGAAAGTATTGAAGAAAGAAAGAAGCTGTACCGTTTGTATGTGGAATCTAATACGCAAGAAAACCTGGAAAAGTTTAAGCGAGCGAGGAACTTTGTGAATTCTCCGAGGAGATTGTCTGTCAGAAATATTATTCTCAAAAGTTCAATGAAAATACTGGTGATATGAAAGGTACCTGGCAAATTATAAACGATCTATTGAAGGGTGAACGTAAATTTTTTTAAATTGATAACATTTTACTGAATTGAAGAAGCGGCTGAGCTAAAGCATATTGCTGATGAGTTTAGTCAACATTTTTCAAAGATTGGGACATTTTGACTAATTAAAAGTGATATTGCTCAGTCTAATGACGTGAATATGAGTGAAGGCTTCAATGACGAAAGAGGGTCTGCAAATGCAGTGGAGCCCTGTACTTTGCTGAACATGAAAAAGTCATTAAGACTATTAAGTCCAATCCTGCTGGGATAGGTAGCCTAAATCTTAAAGCTTTTTAAACTGTAGCATGCCATTTGTTACAACCTATTTTATTCTTGATTAATCTTTCAATGGAGAAAGTCTAATTTCCAGATGCTCTAAAAGAGGCATGAGTCATACCACTGCACAAGGACGGAAATAAGCAAGAGGTGACTAGTTGAAGACAAATACCAATCCTACCTTTATTTTCAATTTTTTCTTTTTATAGAAAATTTTTCTTGGGCGAGCTTATAGATATCTTGAGTCCTTGGAATTACTATGCAATCCTCAGTTTGGATTTAGAAAAGGTCATTCAATAAGTCATGCAATGCATCGTTTGGTTGATAATATCATCATTTTGTTTGAAAGTGGAAAGAATCCGTTAACAATTCTTAATGGTTTTAAAAAGGCTTTCGACACGGTTGATTTTGAATTTTTGCTGCGTATACTTAGTTATTTGCGAATCAGGGATAGTTGTCTTCAGTGGTTTGGATACTATTTGTATGGAAGTTCAATGTGGTTTGTGATTAATAATACTACAAGTGCTGCATCACAAGCAAATTGAGGAGTTCCATAAGAAACCGTTTTGGGATCACTTATTGTTTCTAGTAAATATTGATAAGTTAAAATTCTATCTTCTTGGTGCGAGTCTTGCAGCATTTGCAGACGACACATTAATAAAAATTGTAGAGGCGAACCTTTTAGATCTCGTATTTCGCGTAAAATGATGTCATTTAGTACCTGAATACATTTACTAGTCTCAATTTTATAAGTGTAAATGTTAGTAAAACTAATTACATGACTTTTAACCGTACTGGTGCTGTGATAAATTCTTTGAGTAATATTTGTTTTGGCGGTATTTAATTAATAGTTTTTGAAACGGGGTATTTGGAATTTTTGTTGATTGTAATTTGAAATGGAAGAAACGCAGTGAAACTATATCGCCCAAGGCAGCAAGAGGCCTAGGTTTACTTTGTCGTTTCCATATTTTTTTTCCTGGTTTTCGTTTTCAAGATTATTTATGGTACGATTATCCAATCTTATATTGTATATGGGTATGCCCTTTGGGCAAGCATCTTTTATGCTAATTATAAAAGAATGTAGACAATTCACAATAAAGCATTTTTTTTTTCTTTTAGGGTATTGTACTAATTTTATCAATTACTTGTTATTCCCATTTTAAAATTTTGAATGGTGGTCAGTTACGTGATCATCAGTTATTAACACTAGTATAACAATAATTAAATGGTGTTTTGACAGCTTGTTTTGTGGATATATTTTCAATCTGTTAGTCATTCTTGTCATATTAGGAATCCAGATAAGCTAGTATTTTAGAAGAAAAATACAGTGAAATCAGTCCATGTGTTCCGTCACGTGAGTGTGACCCTCTGGAATAGCCTCCTGGAGAGAATAGGGGCTCTCAATCAGTCTCTTCATTTAAATCGCAGGTCAAAAAGTTTCTTCTTGGTCGAGATACAGGGTGAATGTGGGTCCCTTGTGAGGGTTTAGTTTTTTTTATATTTGTTTATATCTTATTGGTTTCTTGAATTAATTAAATACTTTAGCCACTATTCACATATGTTATTTGACCTTCTAGTAGTGGCTATGCTTGTTTAATTGCTTTAATGTTTCGTGAAATGATTAATAATAAAAGAACCTTTCATTCATTTATTAGGAAAAAATGGACAACTGCCTCTAGATCGAACAATATGTACAATGAGTCCATGTGCTTTTCTAAAAAGAAGCCACACCATCATTTTGTTTTTGTAAGTTTTTTAGTACTGGTCCTTCAACAAAAACTTGTTCCTGAAAAAAAGCTTAAAAACCTTATCCTTTCTCTCTGGTAAAAAAAAAAAAAAAAATCTAAAATACGCTTATTTTTGCTAAAATGATTTTTCAAGAGTTTCAGTTGTAAACTAGTCGCCTTTAGCCAGTTGTGAGATTTTGCTCTATGAGAGTTTCAAATTCAGGTGCATTGGCGAACAGAAATTAGTAGACACAACGTTACTTAGTTGGAGTTGGCTCAATTCAAATCGACTTAGCAATCAATTATGTAACGATTTTTTTTAGGCAATTACTAATACTGTTTGTTCAACTATGACATTAAGAAAAACTGTGTCCTTTTTCCGGGGACAAGGTGAATAGCGTCAGAGAAATGCCTGATGTTTAGAGTGATCATCGTTGTCAATCTTTAGTGTCAAAAACGGAAAGTAAAGATAAGAAGAATTTAGAAAACTTAGCATATTCAAATTTTCGTGCGTGGGGGCTCCGAAGGGATATTGGTTGGGGTGTTGACATACCCAGATTGTTATACCCCAGCAAAACGCAGACAAGTGTGCTGAACACATCGGTCTAATAAGGTGTACAAAGGTAGAATACAACTTTCTGAAATAAAAATTTGGAGCCAGTATTAACTCTCGGTTTTCAAAGATAAGATGATGTCATTCTAATCAAGTTGTCAGATCTCGAGAAATCCGAGGATACATGAAATTCTGAACATCGACAAAAGTATCTGTTTGCTATTTTTACCCAAACATTTATAAGATTCATTCTTTTGGTTTGTAGGTATGGAAGCTTTCCGTCCAAGAAAAGAATCTTTTGGGTTAAAAAATAACAAAAAAGGGGATGAAAGCCTATTTGATTTTTTTTTCTACATATGCAGAAATAGATTCTGTCATGCCCAAAAAGTAAGGATGAAACTAACCGCTTTAATAATTTCATATCCACAGTGTTCAAAAATATTATTTCCATGTGTTGACAAAGCAGTTCTGTTCTAGGTTTTAAATAAAAAAGAAAACAGATTACCTAAGGACTATGGCTTCTTTTATGTAAGAATTTGGGACAAGTTATGGTAAGTAGCCTTTGAACTCGAGGTGTTGAGGTATTTTCTGTTCCTATTGAGTCCTGTTCCCCGGAACGAGTCCTGTTGAAATAATTATGCCCCTGCAAATGTGACCAGTGAGGATTCTTTTTTAATTTTTCATTTAGCTTTTAAAAAAGTGTGCGCCCTTTTCTTTTGGCCACAGTATTATGTAGGCTACCTACGATTGTTAGGAAGCATTAAAAGTTTTGTTTAAAGTCATGCCTTCAGCTTTGCCTTACACCAGAAAAACTGATCAAGTTTCTATTTGATGGGTCTTCAAGCATTTTCATTCTTTAAAAAAATCATTTAATTGATTTGGACTTCCGACTAAGCGTGTCCCCTAATAATGTCTGTAAAGAAGCTGTACTAATGCTTTGATTAAAGTGATTCATCGTCTTCTTGTTCAGAAACTGCTGCCACTGAGGATTTATATCGTTTAAAATGGGAAAAATTGAAAATATGATAAAAAGAATGTTTTTTTTTGTTTTATGTACCCAAGAACAATTCTGAGCCTTTGTGGAATCAACTAGGTTTTCCAACTAGCGTATAAGGAGTGATTACACTGTATAATTCAACTTTCATAAAAAAGAATATTTCTCAAATAAAAAGTTCACTGGAATTTCCTAACATTGGAAATTCTGATTTGGTGATTTGAGTAGTTAGCAATTGAATCAGAAAGAAGTTAAACCGTATAAGAATGTAGGTTTTTCTTGAATCGAAATTATGGCTTCCAAGTGAAATCGGGATTCAGAAAGATTTTGTTTCATTCCTTCATTAGATACAATTTTGACTCTAAATATTGTCTGAACTTAAAAATTTTAGGTTTGTGTATAAGGGTTCAGTGAACTCGTCGTCCGTGAGTGCGCTAGACACAAGAATTGGGAAGGTTTGTAGAATTTTAAAAACCTGATTCTTCTGATGTTGTTATGATCAACTTATTATTACAGCTAACTTAAACAGCTTCACCATCCAGGGAGTAAACAACTATTAGAAGAGGTATGGGAAAAAGAGGATCATATGGCAGAAGAAGATTGGGATCCAAGAACTTCCTTTAAATTGCATGGTTAGTTGAAATCTTTTTAATGCCTAAGGATCAATACAAGATACTAGGTTGTATAAGAGTGCGGTTATTGATGTTAAAAGTAAAGATCACCATCTAGTAGTGTCTAATGTTAATTTAAAGCTGAAATTTCGGAAGGGTAACTCCCTCCCGGATAGTTATGATGTTGGTGGACTTCAGAATGAAAATTTGAGAAAAAAAATTCCAGGAACAGTTGAGTACTAAACTTGAGAGTTTAAAATTTGACAACGTGGAAGATGGAAGGAATAATTTCAGAAAAACAATTTTTGAAGTTGTTGATGGTGTCCTAGGGAAGAGTGCTAAGACTGCAACTAGGAATATTAGTCAAAAAGCTTTAGGTTTAATAGAGAGTAGAAGGGGCTTATATAAGAATTATCTGAGTGATAGGTCGCATGAAAACAATAGGAATGTAAAGAAAGTGGAGAAAGCATTAAAATATGAACTAAGGAGATGTGAAGTGGAGGCAATGGATAAAATTGCTGAGGATCTGGAAGAAGCGGCTAGACGGCATAATAGTAAAATATTATACTGGCATGTTAATAAATTGAAAGGGAGTAGCCAATCCGGACTAGTCCCAGTTAAAGATAAAAATGGAGCCACAATTAGTGATAAGGAAAAAGTTAAAGAAGGATGGGTGGAAAATTTTGAGAATGTGCTAAATCGAGATACAGTTTCAGGAAAAGATATAGATGAAAATGAAAAAGTTTGTGATACCTTGAATGTGAAGGAAGATTTGTTTAGTGAAGGAGAATTAGCGACAGTAATAAAGGATTAAAAAATAATAAGGCCCCAGGTGCTGATAGTATGGTTAATGAGTTTCTTAAATATGGTGGCTCTGAGGTTAGGAATAAGCTACTGAAAATTATGAACATGATTTTTGAAAAAGGGGAAGTACCCAATAATTTTAGGAAAACCTTAATTATACCACTGTATAAGAAAGGTGACAAGAGTGAGTGTCGTAATTATCGAGGCATTAGTCTGGTCTCTGTAGGTAGCAAATTACTGAGTGATATGATACTTTTGAGACTAAGAGATGCTGTAGACAAAGTTTTAAGGGAAGAACAATGCGGTTTTAGAAAAGGTAGAGGATGTGTCGACCAAGTTTTCACTCTTAGGTTAGTAATTGAGAATTCTCTTCGTTGTCAAACACCTTTGGACCTCAGTTTTATCGATTATGAGCAAGCTTTTGATTATGTTGATAGAAGATCGTTAACAAAGGTTTTATCGTTATATGGTATACCAGAAAAATACAATAAAGTGATTTGTGCTATGTACGAGAATAATACTGCTGTGGTTAAGATAAGAAAGGAGGTTAGCAACTGGTTTTGTATTAAATTAGGAGTTAAGTAGGGTTGTTTTCTATCCCCCTTTATATGGATCATTTTGATGGACTTTGTCTTAAGGATCACAGGAAAGGCAATTGGGAATCAAATGGGGAGGAAAAACGCTCCTGGACTTAGATTATGCTGATGATTTAAGCATATTAGATGAAAGTGTGAGCAAAATAAATGAATTTTTAGAGGTTTTGCGAGTTCAGGGTGCTAAAATAGGCTTGAAAATTAATGTTAAGAAGACTAAGTCACTAAGGCTAGGGATAAGTGAAGATGAACAGGTGACATTAGGTAAAGAAAAGATTGACCAGGCTGGGGACTTCAGTTACCTTGGTAGCATTATTAGTAAAGATGGTGGGAGCAGTGAAGATGTTAAAAGTAGAATAGCTAAGGCTCAGGGTGTTTTTTCACAGTTAAAAAAAGTTTGGAAGAATAAAAAGATAAGTCTACAAACCAAGATTAGAATATTGGAAGCTATAGTAATGACATTGGTCAAATATGGCTCTGAAACATGGGAACTCCGAAAAGTAGATGAAAATTTACTAGATGTTTTAAAGAGAAATTGCTTACGGATTGTTGTGGGTACCCGACTGACTGACCGTATTTCAAACAGTAGGTTGTACGAAAAATGTGGTTCAATCGCGCTTTCTGGGTCGATAATGAAAGAAAGGTTGAGATGGCTAGGCCACGTTCTACGGATGAAGGATGAAAGATTGCCGAAGATTGTCCTTTTTGGCCATCCATCTGGGGCTACACGGAAAGCAGGTCGTTCTCGTCCTGGCTCCCTCGAAATGCATATAAATTATAGAATAGTATTCCTATTTTCCCATTCTAAATTTTTTCAAGTAGTTATTGAATGGACGACATATAGACTTGATGGTTTAAATCGCCATGGAGATGGTTCCTGATAGATGGGCAACACCAGCCAAAGTTATTCTAAGTGCTTTTTCAAAGGCATTTCTTCTCTTCGTGTAATAAACATAAGGTATGTCTATTTGTTTATCCTGTTGCCTAGACACACGGAGGAACCAGGAGAGAAAGCTACTCATAAGGAGGTGGTTGTGACTTTCGAATACAGTCACTTATGCTCTGTGAAACCTTCGTTTTAATGATATCTCCTGTGCTTAGGTGGTGGTTTAGCTATAGCTTTTATTTCTACTCTATATCTTTTTGTTCCAAGTGAAGCTTTATAGTCAATATTTATAATTTTAGTAAGAATCTTATATAGACAATGATTAAAGCATTGATCCGCCTTTCACTGGGGGAAGGTGACTTCTCCAGAAAACCTTTTCCTGGGGCTATACCAACTCTGGAACCTTTGTCGTCCGAGGAATATTGAACTTCTGTTACTTGGATTGTTCTACTCTATGTGTGCCGAAAGAGGGGAGGGGGTTACTTCCGAATTTCTAAAGACAGCCTTTTAAAAAATACTATATATTTAGGATCTACAAGACAAAATATGTTGGTTTTGTCTAAAAAAGGTATTTAAACAAATTTATTATAAATGTGTCCTATAAAAGCCTTGAAATTCAGCAAACATGAGTTTTAAAGACCAAAAATGTGCATTTTTGGGTCTATAAAAAAATAGGTCAGTAGCTCTTCCTAACTGAGCTTTTAAAGTGTACGGAGTAAATTCAAAACATTAAATGGTGTCCTTGTAAAATGTTATATTTTTAAAATCTACAAGAAAAAGAAATGGTTTTTTTATTTAGTTTTATAATAGTGTTTATATACAAAACACAATAACTTCAAAAAAACCTTTTAAAATAACAGCTACCAGTACCAGTTCTTCAAACGACTACCTTCTTCCTGCTACTCTTGTCAGAACTAATAACACCAAGACCGCTGCAGCTGCTCTCTTTACCATTATAATTGCCACAATGATTGCTACTGACATAGCTTGTTGAATAGTCTTTTAAACCTCAAGATTCGAGTAGCTTCCTAAAAACTTTTCTGGAAAAAAAAAACGCTTCTTTCTCGTTTTAGATTTTTTATATGTAAAATTCTACCTGTGTTTTAATTGATTATTTTGAAACCACTCCCATCACTCTAGTAATGGAATAGAGAATAGGGTTTGCCCCTAAGGACTGATGAATTAGGGGAAAATTGGAACCATATGAAAATATTTTATTTTATTCATATTTATCCTGCTTTGGGCTTATAAATTTAGGGATTTTTCCACCCTTAAAGGGATTTTTCCCTCAAATGGGAGACTAGTATTGGAAATATTTCTTTTTTGCCTTAGAGGCAAAGTACGGCAGCTGGGATATAGATCTATTAGTCTTTGCAGCGGGCACCCTGTGGATAGCTCGTGAACGTTTAGAAATAAACAGCTATGCAGCTTCTATACTTACTGAAAATACTTCTTACTTAGTGCAGGATAAGCGACGTAGTAAGTTTGGGGTTTTACCTGTATACTGATTTATTGGTCTATCCCTCTGCATATTTTTCAAATGAAATTTACCGTTTTTTTGTTGTGTTTGAGGGGAGGGTGGGAGGCTTTTCGTAACACATTTATGCAGAACCTTGATGAAGTTGGAATTTTTTTGTCTTTTATTTGAATTTCTCGTTTTCTTCATGCTATGTTTCCTCCGTTTTAGTGAATGTTCTGATCTTGAACCACATTTTTATTATTCTTCAAATTAAATGTTTTTATCGTTTGTTTCCTCTAGTTACCACCACAACCTCATCTAAACTTAATGCCACCGCAACATATGATGGCACCGCAATATGGCGTGCCCCATATGGCACCGCAATATGGCATGCCGCAATATGAAGTGCCTCATAATGAAACTCATTATGCTGTTCCTCAGTACGGTGGCCCAGTGATGCAGCAAGCCCAAATACCTCAATATGGTGCTCCAATGGTTCAACCTGGTCATTTACCTCAGTATGCCCCACCTATTGTCAATCCTGGTCAAGTACCACAATATGGAGTTCCACAGGGGCAGATGCCCCAATATGCCCCACAATATATGCAGTATAATCAAACTTATTATGTGTTTCCTGCTAATTATCTCCCACAAGCTGCTGTGTCTCAACACCTACCTCCAAAGAGTGATATGCCAGGACAAGCCAAGGTTTGGCTAATTACTTAAACTAGCGTCTGCTTTTGTGTACTCTATCATATATGATTGAAGAAAGTTCGCGAATGTGGTGGCCCTTCAATTCTTTCCTAGTTTGCACTGCGTATACCTACCTAAATTTATGAAATGCTTAAGACTTTCGCTTAATCTTGTTTATATTAATCGGATATTTTTTCCTGTGTCCTCTCTATATTTCTCTTTGCCTTTTCCGAATTATTTTGTTTTGACACATTATTTTCACGTCAAGGTTCTATTAAAATGGTTTATGATAGCGCATGAAATTCTCTTGAATTCATTTGTTATTTAACTCTTTAGGAAATTTACTGTTTTTATTTCAAGATAGTGAGTTGTGCAAAGCATCATAAAGCTATATTGTTGATGTCACGCTTAAATCATACAGCATATATTACATTTTCATGCTTCAGAGATAATTGCCAAACACCGTTTGGTAATTTGTTCTTAAACGGAAGATCACCTGGGCAATGTAGATCAGTAGAATCAAAGTCCGACTCTCTCCCTTTGAGATCAGCTAAGAAAACGGTTGTTAGCAGTTATATCAGATCTGTGAAAGACTTAAATACGACTTTTAGACGTCACAGCAAAGGCATATTCATAAAATTACCTTAATTCAAAGTTATCCTATAGCCCTTTTCGTAATAATCAGTTCGCTTACTTTTTCGTCCTGCACCCTCTGAAGGTGGTGAACCATTCCAAAGGCTCAATAAGTTAGATTATATTACCTGTTCATGAGTGCTTTACTATTTACTTTTTTGTCTCGTCTTTTCTTTCTTTTTACGTTTACTCTGCAAAGTGGTATTTAGAAACATATTTAATTTTGTAAGTTTTTTCATTTCAAATAGATTTACGTAAAGCTTTTGCTATTTTGTATTCAGACGGCAATACCACAGGGAAACTAACGCGAGACTGCTTATTTGTTTCTTTCAGAGTAAGAAGAAGATTTTAGCCTTTAGAGTTTATGAGAATGTTCACTATCTAATTGGAATTCTTTTAAATACAGCAAACTCCATACTCATATATTGGTGGTAGGCTAATTCCACAGATAACTTGGAATGGGGGGGGGGAGGCTAAAAATCAAGATACAGCTGCTTTCCACATAAGTTATTTATATTATTATCATTAATTTATTACCCGTCAAAAACGAAAAAGACGGAGTATATAAAAGAAAAAAAAGGAAAAGCACTGAAATTTAAATACATTTCCACTACAAATATTATAAAACAACACTAGTCCAGGGGTGGTTGGCCTCTTAAAACATCGGTACTGAACTCGGAGATTCTTCTCTCTATGGCCATGGAAGGGTTGGTGACCTTATATTTCCTGGAGATGTCACCATTGCTGTGCCACAAAGAGAGACGCAGGAGAAACATAGCATATCTTTAAAATTCGCTGCAAATGGCTTTCTTTTCGGTAGCTGTGAATATTTTCCAGAAGGGAACCAGAGCAAGCAGATGGTGGGTAGTAAAAGCATTGTATAGCCAGGCAAGGAGAGGACGGTTGAAACGATAATTATTGGCAACAAGTAATCCGTAAGACTTTCGTAGACGGGAACAGAGGTGGTTTGTCAGTGCTGAGCACTGACAATAAGTTATTTATATTATTATCAATTACTTTTTATTCTAAAATATCTTTTATGTGGTTATCATAATCCAATTAGGTAGCATAGCATATAATATTATTATTGTGCATGTGCATATTTTTATTGCTTAAGGTACTTTGATATTCGGTAAGATTGCAGATAATCCGCCAAGCGAATAGTGTGGCCACAGATAGTCGATAGTTTACACTACATGTAAAATCTCAAGACTAAATTTTTCCAGGAAAATTAAAATAGTAATGGCCGGAAAATTTAGTTTTTTTCTCTGTGGATTTTTAGAGGCCGCAAGTATTTTATGTAATGTATCGAGTATTTATTTGCTTGGAAGCGTTTGATTTCATTGTGCAATTTTTTAATTGTTTAAATTTTTATTAAAAACGATGATTTTCTCAAGGTGTTTTAATATTTCTAAAGATATTGCAGCCAAAATATTTGTGGCCTTTTTTTTAATTCTATTCGAATCGCTAAGAAGCCAAATCGATAATGTCTCAGCTTTTAAAATAATTATAATTTTAGTGTCAAATCACTTTAATAACGCCCAGCGGTATAAATACAATAGAAAATTCCCCAAGTATAAGCATAAATTCCCTAAAATAAAAAAAAAAGGTGTTTTAGTCATTTGAATACCTAATTAGATTTTTTTAGAAGCCAGGTCGCTTGAGTGTAATGTAAAATGGACTAAAATATCATTTATTTATTTATCAACTGACACACTATTTTTTTTGTGAGTACAAAAAAAAGAACATATGAGCTTAATCACATGAATTTCCATTCCAAATATCCCTCCTTTATAATTGATTTCTTGAAAACTTACTGTTAGCTCAATTGGCAATCAGGCTAAAAGCTTGTTTCAATTACTGGGAAGTTTCGAAATCTAGTGCTTAAGATTATTTAAAGCTAAGAAATGTCCAAATACATACAGGAGTCTTATTTTGGAGCCTTAACCCTTGGCATGTAACCATAGCATGTTAACTCAGGTTGATAGTACGATAGTATCATGCCCACAGTTGCCACTGGTTTTTGTTAGTTCGATTTTATGCCATGAAAACCTTACCCAGTTTTAATATTCCTCTTGACAACATCTAACAAATCCTCCTCCGTCTTCCGAAGCCCCTGCGCTTCAGAACCACGCTTGACTATTGTCATCTTTATAGTTTCTAATACTCTATTCTTGGTTTGCATACCTATTTTTCTTTTCCTCCAAACTTTTTTCAACTGTGAAAAATTATCTTAGCTTTGCCTGTTGACCTCTTTACGTGGTCAGCGCATCCATCATTTGTACTTATGGTATTACCTTGCTAATTCCACTTGATCGATATTCTCGTTACCCGACATCACCTCTTCACCTTTAAATGTTCTTAATCTACTCGTAAGCGACTTAGTCTTTTTAAGATTAATTTTCAAACCTATTATGGCACCCCTCAACTTTCAAAATGTCCAAAAATCAATTCGCTTTGCCAACAGTTTTATTTAGGAGCTCAAATCATCTGTAATTTTAAAGTCTAGGGTAGTTTTGACTTCTCATTTCCTTTCATGCTCTCACATATTTTTTGCCGTATTCCTTAGAATAAAGTCTATCGAAATGATCCGTATAATTTGACAGAACTTTTCTCTGCTTAACTCCTGATTCATTACCAGACCAGCTACTAACCTTATTTCCTGCCTTATCTGCAATAATGTTGTTATTATACATCGCATCGATTGCTTTAATAGGTATACCATGCAAGGATAAAACCTTCACTGCAGCTCTTCTATCGGCTGAATGAAATGCCTTTTCATAATATATTAAACTGAGACCTAAAAAGGTCTACTGACTTAGGCACTTTTTGATCATTAATCTTAAAGTGAAAATTGGTCAACTTATCCAAGCGTCTTTCATAAAATCACTCTGTTATTGTCTTAAGAACTTTTCTACAACATCTGTAAATCTAAAAAGTATCATAATGCCTAGTAATTTACTTCCTACAGAAATCAAGCTAATGCCTTTGTAACCACCCTACTCGCTCTTATCTCCGTTATTCATAAAGGGGATTTAAATAAAGTTTTCATTAGTTTGCTAGATACTTTACCTCTTCAAAAATCATTTATAATTTTCAGTAGTTTATCTTAATTAAAAACTGATTTACCACACTGGCAGCACCTGTGGTCTTGTTTTGAATAAACAATGCTTTTGAATGTCAGGCATAGCTTTAACCTGAACTATGAAGCAACGTATTCCAAAGTAATACAGCCAGAAACCAGGAGACCAAAAAAACCGTTAGCACGGTTGATAAAAAAAACTGACGAAAAATGAAAAATGGCTAGGTGAAACGAGGGAATAAAAACGAAACACGTACCAGAGTAATCTTACTTCTATATAATCCCTATAGAATTCACGAAAACTATTCTAATTACCTTGGAGAAAATACCTGTGTTTCAATTTGAGTAGCACTTCGGAAGACCCGCGAAGCTCACACCCTAGCCAATTTGACAGAGAGATTATGACCTGGATTGTACCTGATTTGAGAAAAACTAACAAGGTTTCAGAGAATCCATTGGAACCGTAGTAGCTCAATGCATCATAGTGTCATATGATCTCGAAGGAACATGTATTCATCATATTATAATTTGATCTTGAAACAACATGTATTAAAATATTTGTATTAATTTTAATGGTGTTTAATTTATTAATTTAAGAAGACTTTTTACATTGTCAAAAAAAGCAATGTAACCTTTTTTGTTGTACCGATGTAAACATAAAGCCAAAAAAAACGAAATAATATTTTATTTGAAAAATCATCGTGTTTCAGCGCTCAATTTGACACTATATGCAAGTTTTCAAAATGCCTAAAGGGCTAAGAAAATTTTAGAAATATTGCTATTTAAAAGTTTTAAATGCTTAATTTATAGTTATTTTTCCAATACGTTTATTTTATGATTAATCGCGCAAATGTAATCAGATTCCAGACAGGAAACACAGTTTCCTGTGTTTGTGTTCTAAGTTTTTACTGAAAAGCGAAAGTACAAAAACATCGGAAGTATAAAATTGAAGCAAAAAAATAATATGAGACTAACTTAAGAAATAGCATTTATGCAAGCTTTCTATACAACATGAGTTTTCTTTGGTAAAAACCTCCCAAATGCAGCGGAAAACTGAATTTAAAAATAATTATGCCAAAACTAAAGGGTGACTGATAAACTGGATTTGAATTTTGGAATCAAGAGTTGAAGTTAGAAAAACCAGCAGTTTTACGATTAGAAAATTATCTTTGAATGGCGTAATTACTTTCACATATAAAACAGACATTTCTTCAAATTAGATATATTATAATATTTAATCATTTTTGTATATATAATATATGTCGCTACACAAGCGACGGCCAATAATATATTCATTTTGCAAGGTTTTATCCATCTGTTGAACCTTTACTTGAAAGAATAAATGCTCTATACGTGACGTTTCTCCTTCAGGTATTACTCAGCCGTAAGATACGGATAGCTTCTTGCAAGGAGTTGTGTGGATGTTTTAGTATAAATTTATCCATATCAAATCTTGCTTAAGTCTTATTTCAATAGCCAGTTGCTGCTTCGCAAAAAGTTAATCTTTGATGAATTGTGTCTTTTTTTGAAAGTAAGTGTAAAATTTTGCTTCTTTGAATTTGTAGATCACTCCAGAGGAAGGGTATAAATTCTTGGCTGCATTACCAAATCAGTACCAAGCTATGAAAGAGGGCCAACAAAATTCCATACCTTCAAAGCCGGTTGTAAATGCACCTCTACCAATTGCTGCAGATCAAGTTAATCCTCAGCCAGTTCGTGTGAGCTATCAGCAGGGTCCCTCTCAATCGGTAATTATGTTATTTCTTTCTTTTTTCTTATCCGCTGAGTTTCTTTTTATCAACTTGATTATTTTTTCAACCAGAGATTACCCCATTTAAATTTGGGTTTAATATTTGTAAATAACAGACCAGCATGTGATTTTATTTTACTGTATACTTTTTTCCCTTATAATTCCAAAATTAAGCTTGGAATTTTCTATCATCTGAATTTTTAGGTAGTTTTTGTTTCTTGCTGGTTGGTCTTGGACTTTGAAAAAAGTTTACTGCTTTGAAAAGACCCCAGATGTAACTTTTAAAGTCAAATAAAAAAATTTTGGTACCTTTTTGTAATATATTTTCAAATTAAAGAAGCTAAAACACAAATATTATGCGGAAAATATTGCTTTTAATTATTTTTGTGCGATAATAACTTTATATAAATATAATTTCTTTTATTAGAGCCTTCCACAAGAATATGCTATACACTACGTGTCCTGAAACTTGGATGCATGAAACCTAGCTGGAAAAGGGCTAGGGGAAAAGACCTGCGGCATATCTAACACTTTTGATTTGCCTATCAGTCCAAAATATGAAAAAAACTGGCTTACCCATTACGCATTATTGTAGTCTCAAAAGAAAGAATCCAAGATAAATTCCCGCAGTAAATTCTCCCGTGTGAACCCCCCTCCGCGGAAAGTCCCATCCCAGAAAACTCCCATGCGAAAATTCCTTTCCCTGTATTAATAACGATCGTATTTTCAGAGTTAAAAGTGTTTAAAAATCTCCTCGCAAACAATTCTATCTGCCCTCTCCTACCCGAGGCTGATCTGAAGTTTCCTACTCCATGAAATAATACTCGGCTAAAACTTATTTTCTTTTGTTTTCTATCCCTTTTCCCATTCAAGAAAAACCCTCTGATTCTTCTCCCTGTGGGATTCATGCCAGGGAGCACCTATGGCTGTATAAAACTAAGGGCTACTTACGAAATGCTCTGTAACTATAATTCGATTTGTATTTTATGATAATAAATTTATTTTCAATTATCTGACAGTATTACCTGATGTAAAGTGCTAATTCGGCACCACTCGCTGGGAAAGTCGTTTGTAAGATAAAAGTCTCTCTCTCGCTCAACTTTACGTAAGGAGCGACCTTGCTCAATATTAACCGAAACTCAAAAAAATGGAGTTCCGATACCAATAGATACACAAAAGAATGGAATTTTTATGCTGATTTTAAATATATGAGTTTCTTCAAGTTTAATTTTACCCTTCAAAAGTTACGAGCGCGAGAAAATTTGCTTTACTTTCAAAAAAGAGGGAAACACCCCAAAATTCAAGGAATCTTAATGAAAATCACACCGTCAGGATTCAGTGTATCACAGAAATCCTTTGTAGAGGTTTCAAGCTCCAATGTGCAAAAATGTGGAATTTTGGATTTTTTGCCAGAAGAAAGATCGCAGATGCGTGCTTATTGGTCGTTTTTTTATTCCCAGGGGTGACAGCATCGACCCAGTGGTCCTAGAATATTGCAAGAGGGCACATTCGAACAGAAATTAAAAGTTCTAGTGCCCTTTTAATTCAACAAAAATGGAGGGTAACTAGGCCCCCTCCAACGCTCTTTTTCCCATGATCACCATTTTGTTTCGCACGGTCGAAAAATATAATAACTTTGTCCTTGAGGATGACTTAATCCGCCACAGTCCCCGGGGGAAGGGTTGCAAGTTATGAACTTTGCCCATTGTTTACGTGTAGTATTGGTTATTGGGAAGAATACAGACGTTTTCTCTGGGATTTTTTCTGGTAGTGGGGGGTTGGGTTGGAGGGGTTAGGTGGGAGAATCTTTCTATGGAGTAAGTTTTTATGGGGTAAAGGGACATTGCTATGGAGGAGGAGCTGGATTTCCCAGCATTATATAAAAAACAATCCGAAATTAAATTAAAAAAAGTTTTTTCACCTGAAAGTAAGGAGCAACATTAAAACTTAAAACGGACATAAATTATTACGTTTTTTAGGGGGATCGCCCCCTGGTCAATACCCCGCTCTTTACGCTAAAGTTTTTTAGTATTTTCGAAAGAGCTAATTATTTTAATTAAACGGACTTAGTGATTAAGGGGTCATTCATAAAGTGTTGGAAGAAAATTCGAACTTCAGCGTAAAGAGCGAAGTCTTGCTAGGGGGTGAACCCCCTAATTTACGTAATAATTTCTGTTCGTTTTAAGTTTTGATTTTGCTCCTTACTTTCAGGTGATTTTTTTTTATTTATCGTTAACAAGGGTCAAATATACTGCGTTAAAATTGTTGACCCCGGGACTTGCAATCCGATATTTTTTTTTTCTAACTGGTTACAACTGATCATGGTTGCAGTCTTGGAGACTTTGGTGGATACCTTTAAAAATTTGGATGGTTGAAATTAGAAAACAGTTTAACATATAAAAGTTTTCCCTTTCTTTACGACTGGGCTCGGCTTAATGCTCCGAAAACCCCTAAATGAAAGCTCTTGAAGTTTGATGTGGAGGTTTTACTGACCTCTTCTAATATAGTTTCAAGCTTTCTTTCGGCTGTGAGGTTCCGGCCCCGTTTTTATTACCTCATTCCTCTACTTAAACGCTGAATACAAATAATTTGTTAAGCCTTTTGAACCCTAAAAGACAAGATAGTCTTTTGTGCTTCACTAAAAAGAAGATGTTTTTCGTAAAGTGTGTTTATATATGTGAAAATTTCAACAAAATAAAAGAAAAATAAATTACAATATCATTCAAAGTTACAGGAAAGAAAATGAATTTGCTCTTAGAATAGTTGGGTTTAACTTACTTTTCGTTTTAAATTTCCAAGCTTAGAGGGCATAGCCACTCTTTTTGACAGGCTATAACCCAAGGCCTGATATAGCAATGTAAATACTGCTGTTCTGGATATGCCTGCGTTTGCTGAAGAAGTTTTCAATCCATTCTATCCGCTGTCATTCCTCATAGCGTAATTTAATAGAAACGATCGATGATAATTTTTTTGGCATGCCTAAATCAACGCAGCTGCTGTCGTTTGATTTTACTAGTGACTGTGCTGTGTGATTACTGCCGTCTTTGCATGTGATTGTTCGTTGTAGTCAGGGAGCCACACGAGAGAAATGTTGATATTTAAGGATTGAGGTGATCAGCAAGCAGCAGAAGGTTTGAGTGTGCAATCTAATGCAATCGACCATGCTGAAAACGAAAATCAGCGTTATATAGTCGACAAATGGGTGCGACATCCACACTTCTTCAAATTCCCTAAAAAACCATCTTAACTGGCAAAAATTACAATAAAATTGATAAAAAATTACAGGTTACTCCAAAATTGTTCAACTATACCTCAGATCGAAGGTAATTAACTAAAGAATCATACTCTTTTTTCAAAACATTTTTATCTTTTGCCGTTCAGTTGTAATCACAAAATTTCGACGAAAAAGTTAACACAATTTATCTCTCTTTTGGATTAATCTTGATCCATCTTGAAAATTTGCCCGTATTTTTTTAATGGCTTCTGTAGGAAATTTATTGTCCTACAAAATGACTGATCCAGAAATTCTCTTACTCTTCTCGTTTTTGAACTATTGACAGAAAAGCGGATTGACCCAATTTTTAGCTCGGATAAGCAGCGGCATCTATCCAGTGTGAACACGTCAGGGTTCACCCGGCCAGATAGATTTTCCAAGATAAGCTGAAAAAGTCAAGCAAAGGAGTCTAAACACAAAATTATGGAGGCCTTAAACTTGATTTGCACTTGAGTGGAGCTTGATGCAAGAGGTGTAGACACTGAAGGTAGGCTTTCCTTGTGAAACATATTTACAGTACAAAGGTTGTTGATATGTCCTGCTCTGAATGCCCAGGTCAGGCAGAAGCCCGGCACATGACCCAGAAATGACCATGTAATAACTAATAAATAAGTTGAATAGCGTAGGCTAGTGGAAACTGTTTTTCATTAAACATTGTTCATTGAAGAATTCTCTACTTAAGCAGCCATAGAATAAATTGCAGCTACAGTTATTTAGATTTTATTGCTATTTTGACAGTTCTCTCGCCTACTCTTTTGGGTTCTCAACTACCGGTGAGTGTTGACCTCTTGTATGAACAGTCTCTCTTTTCTGGTTCTTAAATGACTAATATCATTGAGTTAAAAGAAAATAATAATCCAGTTAAGTGATATCTAGGGATAGTCTATTTTTTTCTTTTAGCATTAATCCCAGCATCACACTTAATTCACAGGTTAATGTTCTACTTTGCTTCTTGCTTAGTGTTGGGCAATATTTGATATCGATGACGATATATCAATATATCGGACCAAATATCGATATCAAATAGCAAAACGTAAATATCGATATCGAAAACGATATTTATTCAGTTCTAATTATTGTAAATTATCCAACATAAGTTACACTTATATATCCGAAACTGGAGCATTATGTTCTTCGTAATTTAGTTTCTATTTATTCGAAGTTTGATTTCATGCAAGGTGCTTTCTGACGACAATTTTTGCTCTTAAATTTTGGCGAAACGAGACCAATACTATAGCGAAACATGGTACCGAAATATCGATATCAATATATCGATTATCGAATATCGAAAGTGAAAATATCGATATATCGAAAAATCCAAATATCGCCCAACACTATTCTTGCTGTCAGTCCTTTTTACTGAGTTAATAGTAGTAGCCAAAGTGATTTTGTTGCGTACTCGTATTCTACTCTCTACTCACCATCGGAATCCTTTCAAGTAGACCAAATTCCGTTCTACTCGACAGGAATTCTTGCCAGTGTAAACGCTACATTAATTTACTCCTATAATACAAGTTGTACAACAAATGCAAAACTGGGTTTTAATCTAGAGAAATATCACAGACTGTTAAGCCGTAAACAAGTGTTATTTTCCCAGTATTGTTAGCTATATTTTAACATAAACTTTTCCAGGTATACAATTTACTCACTAATTTATTATTTCAGATGGAAAAACTACGGAAAACAGTTGGATTTCTTGAGAGCCCCAAAAAAATAAGAAAGACTGATTTTTCTTTATGCTTTGTTTGCCAAGATGAAAAGAAAGAAAACCTTTCAATCATCAAAAGCTCTAAGAAGCTACTTGAGACATTGGAAACATCTGCTGATCCCAAGTTCAGAATATTGCTGACTACGGCGTCAAAAGACAGTTTTTTGTTTAAAAGTTCGAAATGGCATTCCAGCTGTCACCGCCAGCTTATGTACACCATCAGGAAAGGTACTTCTGCTCCAGAGGGGTATTCCAGCACTAAAAATGTAAGCACCACCAGAAAAAAAAAAACGTGTTCGGAACCTGCAGCCGTTTCCTTCTCATACAAAACTTGTTGTTTGTTTTGCTCCAAAACAGGAAGCAGTAAAAAAAAAACTCTCTAAAGTTATCCAATGTTGAAACTTTTTCTCGCAGTGAAGCTATTGTCCTGAAAGCTAATCTTCTCTGGCTCACACCGCCAGTGGTATTTAGCAGAGTTAGTGGGACTGACCTAATAGCAGCTGAGGCAAAGTACCACAAAAAGTGCATTGACAAATTTATGGCTACAAAGCCAAAATGTGACGTTGTGCATGATGTGAACAAAACAATATTTGCCCAGTTCTTAGAAGGGGTTGAGTCTAGGGTTAAAGAAGGAAGGATTTACCACATTTCTGATTTCAAAGAAAAGCTAAGAAAAGTTTTGATTGACAATGGACCTGTTTGGCAGAAGCATAGACTGCTTTGGCTCAAAAGAAGTTCGGACAGACATTTCGGGAGCCAGCTAATCAAGTTTGTGGATCCTAGAAAAGGGACGTTTTACCATCTGAAAGGAACAGTTTCGGCTGGCGATATGGCAGCACAAGTTAAGGCGATGGTTGAAGAATTTGAATACAGTGCTGTTCTAATAGATTCAGATGATGCTGGTAGTGACAGCTCAGATTCGACTGTGATAGATTCTGACGTAGCTGTAACATCGAAATCTGTGACATCAAGTGACGACGAACTTGGTGATTGTTTGTTTATTGATGTGGGGAATGATGATGGAGAAGGTGAGAATGGAACCCGACCCAGGAGGTCTTCAGTGGTATCAGAAAGTGGAAATTCAGGTCCTAGTAGACTTAGTGATAAATACGAAATGGAAGAAAGAAAAAACTTCTTTTATCTGATGACTAAAGCCAAGGCTCAATTAGTGGACAGTGCAAAGGATTTCAAAGAAAGCAAAAGCAGCATTGATTTGACTTATGATGCAGCAGACAGCCTAGTTCCACCACTGCTCTATAACATCATCGCATCTCTGATCGGTGACGTATCAGACCCCCCTGTCGACAGTGATACCAAATACAGTCTTGATGAACAGACGAGAGAGAAGGTTTTATATTTAGCTCAAGACATCATGTTTCAATCCCAGGGCATAGCACCTCCCAAACATCTTGCACTGTCTGTCCATTTGCACTACAAAACCAGAAGCAAATCTCTCCTTCTTCTACTAAACAGGCTGGGCTACGGAGTAAGCTTTACAACCCTGCAGAGGCTACTTACCAGCGAAGCCACTTCCATTGAAGAGACAATAAACCAAACTGGAGTCTACATTCCGGATGGATTCAAGAAAGATCAATTTGCACACTTTGCGTTCGACAACCTCGATTTCCAGGTAAATTTCTTCTAACTCACTGTTCTTACCTGCATTCTGCAAGTTGCTTCTGATCATGTTAGGAATAATACTTAATGAAGAGATGGTAAATTCTACTTTTAGGAGCGAAGTGGTTCGAGCCCACTTAATAGCCTATGTATATTGTGAAAGCGTGATATAGAATAATTAGACACTCCCTAAAAATGCACAGAGGTCGAATCCTTTTTCTGTTTTTTTCTGCTTTTTTTTTTTTTTTTTTTTTTTTTACCAGCCTAAGGTTGGAAGAGATTGTAAAAATGACCTAACATCTTTGGGGATTTTATTAGAGATTTTATTAGAGTTGACAAAAGCAGTAGCTTTAAACAACGTTGATGTCTTACTTATTGTTTTCTTATTGTTATCTTATTGGTTTTTTTTCACATTCCCGTTATTAAATAATGCCTTTTTAGCGAGGGGTCGCCCACTCCTGTTGTGCATCCAAATGCTGAGTGGGCAACCCCTCGCTTTTTAGGAATTCTCATATCTTTAAGGTTTTTGTTATGTTACGAGACTGTAGAGTATCCGGGAACTGTAATTCGGGTCCAAAAAGTTACCTGAGATCCGAAAGTTGCTGACGTACCTTCAAACGATTTGTGCTTTTAGAAATCATCAAGAAAATAATCCGAAAGTTGCTGACGTACCTTCAAACGATTTGTACTTTTAGAAATCATCAAAAAAATAAAATTCTGAGTGACATAACTTCTTTCCCACCAATTTGACAAAAAACTATGACTCCTGTTAGTGATGATGAAAGTTTGATGAAATTTTCGGATACCACGATCAGTTACCACAGTACCTGGCTAGAGACCACGGTAACTGCAAAAACGCCTTTTGACCGTGGTATCAGATACTTCGGTAGCTACAAAAACGACTATAGACCGTGGTATCAGATACCATCAGGGGCGTCACTTGCCGTTTAGCTTTTTTTGGGGGGGGGGAGACGTCCAGTTTGTGCCGACGGACTGAAAAATGTGCTGACAAAAAACGCCGTTGCCGCTTCGCGTATACAGCAACCTGAATCCTATCTTCCAGTTTTGTTTCTTCTTCAGGTGTCCTTGGAGCAATTTTCGAAAGGAATAATAGGGTTTTCGTTACATTTTGCTTAAGAGTACTTTTATATCAGGAAGAGACGTCTGACGGTTCGACGTCACATATTACGACAAGCATCATTATGCAACCAAACACGGATGGCCCACTAAAGAAAGCGTGTTCTTTGAAGAAAAGTTGGAACAGAAACCCTTCCCTGTGGTCTTCAAATCTGATTCAGCCTGGAAAGTTTGGGAAGATTTACCTCACGAGAAAAACAGAGGCGACCGATAAATGCAGCGATCTCATTGGTTTGTCAGGTGACCAGAAAGTTCCTGTTTCAGACTTTTTCACGATCTGGCTTCCTTGTAGAGCTTTGCCGACGCAGCTCATTAATGTATCAAGTGACTCGGCAGAATCTCAACCATATTTTTGTTTCAAGTGTTTCTCAACAGTGTATGGCTGTAAGGCTGATATTCCTGTTACCAGGATCGGATACCTGCCAGTGGTTCCCCACTCTCCCTCGAACCCAGCAGTCGTGGAAGAAGTCATGAAGTCCTTCCAGAAAACTGCCAGAGAACTGGGACTGAGTTACACCGTTGTCACATGTGACCAGGCCGTATCTGAAATCGTTCCTGCTCTGAGAGTCAGAAATCCTGAAGCATATTCTGATGTTGTCCTCAGAATGGGCGGTCTTCATATTTTAATGAACTTCATGGGTGCCATCGGTCATATAATGAAGTGCTCGGGTCTAGAAGAGGTGATTTACGAGGCTGGAAATCTGTTGGTAGGAACCGCAAAGAAAGTGATGAGTGGTAAACCGTACTATAAAGCTCTCGCTGCTCATACGTTAGTCCTCGAAGCAATATCCATTCTGTACTGGGAAGCTTTCGAAGATTTTTGCGCGTAATCAGACGATCCATCGTGCATCACTATCTTTGAAAAAATGGGAGATTTACTGCAAAACTTTGCACGCTCGTTGCACGCTCAAAAACCCACAAGTTCTGGAAGTAGTACAAAGAAAATGGTACCGGTTTTGTGGCCATTTTTTGTACAGTGAAAGATCTGGTGACTGGGATGGCCATCTTGAAGGAGCCAGCAAAATGCTACCTTATTTAGTTGCATGTGGTCACTATAAGTATGGCACTTGCTTGATTGAGTACCTGGCTGAGATGCAGGGCTTACCTCAAGAAGTAGATTAGGCATCCCACAATGGACTGTTCAATGTGAAGAGGATGAATGCAAAATTCAACTGCATATCCCCAGACCATGCTGTAGAATCTACCATTAATTTAGATTCAAAAACGGAAGGTGGAATGACGGGTATTACTATGAATGAGCTGGCAATGGTGAATTGGACTTTAACTCTTGCGTTCTGTGCCTCAGTCTCGTCTACATTCACTGAGATGCTACGCATTGTTCCCCAGACTGAGTTTGACTCCTCTCACAACGAAGATCACCCTTCCTTCGTTCTGTGGCAACACATGGCTGTTGATAAAATGAAGTCTGTTCTGGAAGCCAGGCTCAATCCCTTTCGATCCACTGACGAAGATATGCTGAATATTTATACGCTTGAGACAGTTGATAGTGAGATAGCTTACAGTCTCCTCAGTGTGCGATCTGGTGGAAGCAGAGCGGTTGATCGCTACTTGGACGGTGAAAAAGGTGCCTTTAGCAAAGTAAAGGTTATGAATAATGAGAAGGCGAAACAGAAAAAAAGCAACCAATACTTCTAGTGCTGTAAATAGCCTTACCAATGTTGAACTTCAAACTGTCAAAAGGGTATTGGTGAGTGTTGACTTTACAGGCAAAAGAGGACTTCACCATCTAAAGAATTTGCTTTCCCATGAGCTTCTTCCATATGCACCTTCTATATTCCAAAGAAGTGCCATATCTGAATGGTTGTGCTTCGGACAGGAACAAAGTCAACTCTTCTGGAGTATTTGAAAACAAAAATCAGCTTGAGCGAGTGGCCCGTTAACCTTGAGATTAGCAGTGAGTCGACTCACTCAAGGGTGGTAGACTTGATGCCCTACCTCAGAAGCCATCCACCAAATCCATCGGAAACCATTGAGAGCTACGGAAAACGGACATTTTCTACGCTTGTGTCTTTCAACAGCAACGTTAAGGAGCTGCACGTCCTTGCAGATAGATATGATGGGATTTTTGGTCATCCGACGAAGAAGGCAAGGTGATCTGCCTAAAGGACTACGGTGGTTGCCATGAGCAGCGAGGATATTCAAACGGGTCTCCGGTGGCACTAGGTAGACACTCAAACCTATATGACTGGAACTCGTTGCTCTCAAATTCCAAGACAAAGTCAAGACTGATTGAGCTTCTATTCGGTGAGTTTGAAAACTCAGTTCACCTGCTGCAAGCAGGGTTCAGTGTGTACCTCTCAGGAGGCTTTCGAGACCGGATGAGAGTGGTGATCCTCAACAGAAGTGGAAATGCTGATACAAACTTTGAAGAGCGTTTGAGATGTACCCATGAAGAGGCCGATACAAGAGTTGTGTTACACATGTTGGACTGTTTGGAGAGGGGTTTCGATGTCGTTTTGGTCGATGCGAATGACACAGACATAGTTGTCATCTTGCTATATCACTACAAGTTATTCCTTGGGAACCACCCAAATTGTGAAAAGCGGAAAGTTTATGTCAGGTTCCACTGCTATTTAGTGCCTATACATCGGCTTTGCAGCAATTTACCGAACGATTTTGTTCACTCCATCTGCCTTCTTCATACGCTTTCAGGGTGTGATACCGTGGGTTTCATGTTTTCTAAAGGAAAACGAGTGGTGGCCAAGGCTGTCGAGAAAGGGGGATTGGAGAAACTGATTACTTTGCTTGTCCAAGAGATATAGAAGTCAAAGCTCGACCCTGCGGTTCTAGAAAAATTCAGTGTGATTTGCAAAAAGGTCGTTGTTGCCTTATACGGAAAAGACCCAGACCACTTTACCTGTCTTAATGAATTAAGATTGCATTTGTACCCTCAAAAGTGGGAGCTTAAGTATTTGCCACCATCTGACGCCGCTTTTGAGTGTCATGCTAAGCGCGTGTACCTGCAGTTGGACATTTTTTTTGCAAGCAAATTGAGCAAAGCCACAGTTTCTGGATCCCCTGCAATTTGGCTGGATGTTTCAAGACCGTGGGGTTAGGCCAGTTGTGTCTACCATTCAGGTATTCCAGAAGGTGTGGTCCCCCAGTACTGCTCGTGCAAGCGCTGTACAAAAAAATGTTCATGTGCTGGAAATAGACCTTGCGATTTACTTTGTGGCTGTGGTGGGAAGTGTTTTATGGACGAGTTTGATATGCTTGATGGATAATTTGATATGAGCAACTTTTTAACTTTTGTAGTAACAAGTACCGTTCATGAAATCCGTAGCAGGTGTTAGTATAGTAGTCTTTTTTTTGTTTATTCAAGCTTATTGAATAATAATCTTGTCAAGTTTACTAATAATTCTGATTAGGAATGAAAGAGAGTTGTAATCAAGGTCATTGTTGAGTATAGTGGCAATCTTCCTGTCTGAGATAATAAAACTATCCGCTACCAGCTGAATCTAGGCGTGAAATCTTTTCCAGCGCGAAAAAAAAATTAAAATTGCAAGTTTCGTCACAATGGTCCCTACTGTACTCGTCACTTCTGGCATCAGTTACGAAAGATTTGGCGATCATTGTGGAAATTTTTCCGAAACGTGATTTAATAGTAAAAAAACACGAAATTTTCAATTTTCGGGGTCAAGCAACCCCCGGCCGAGTATATACGCCCATTTTCGTGATCAGCGCTATCGATTACCCCATATTCTGTTGTCAAACCTTCTGCTGCTCACTGATCCTCTACCCGACACATTTTCGTTGAGTGGCTCCCTGACTATTGTATAATTGATGGAATCTATCTTTTTGATTCGGCAGAGGCACCGTATTTCAATCGAGTTTATATTATGGTTGATTTTTTTCTTCGGGTCCAAGTCTCACACCCATTCAAAGCAGGTGGTACCGTCAGATAGCTGAAGAGGTGTACTTTTACTTGGCTTGAAAATTAGTCGCACAAGGAGAGATAGCTGGTGTTTGATCGGTGCTATGGCAGATATCAGCAGTCAGGAAGCTTCCAAGGTGGATAAACTGTCTGATTGTTTTAACTGTCTACAAGAGGGACTCGAAGGGGGCTGGTTGTCTTCGAGTCACTTTTGAATTATTAGAATGCTACTACAGACTTGAGTTTCTAATCGAATAAGCACTCCTTCAAGTTCCTATGACCAATTTTTACGAAATGGGCAAGGGAGGCTAATAAATAAGTTATATATGGAAGGCACATTTGTACTATGTCTTTGTGATTGCGAATGCACTGGTTGATAACAGTCAATGTAACAGTCAAGGAGCTGTAATCAGCTAGATAAAGTATGCGAAAATATTTGGAGGGCCTTTGAATCATAGTCAACGCTGAATAAAAGTAGTTTTTCTACTCCGTCCTATCCTAAGATAAACAGTCTTTGTAAAAATAAGGTCTAGCCTAATTCACAGTTTCTTGTTAAAAAATATGAATGTGCATGCTTTCTATTGTATAATGTTCTAGATAGAAGTGTAATTCTGTTTGATTTTTTGACTTATTTGCCGTGGCCTATTATACTTGATTGACAACAATTAAACTGTTGATCAAGAAGAAATAAATAATTTGATGAAAAATTCTATTCCTACCATATAATGCCCTTCATCGAAGTATAATCTTCATTTATTTTACTTATTTTAGTTTCCAGCACTTGGTTTATTTACCTTTCCATACTGTATTTGAACGACAACAATACAACTATTGATTAATGAAATACAAATAAGCAGGTAAAATAAAAGAAATATTTGAAGGACTTTTGGATCACAAGCTGAACTAGATTGATTTTCCTGCCTGGCCCTTCTTATTATATAGTCTTCAAAAATTATTTTCTGCTTTATTTTTAGCTTCTTGGTAGCTTGAAAAAAAATCGAGCAAGTCGTGTGTTTTAACAGTTTTTTTTTATTGTAAAACCTTTTTTCGTAGAAGGAAGCTTTTTTAGTTTACTTTTTTCTTTTAGAATCAACAGCCTTCAATCGGAAAACCTCAAGAATCTCGCCACTAGAGAACATAGGAATTGGATCTATTGTAAGTTATTGAACTGCCAAACGTCTGTAGTTATGTTGACCTTTTTTTTGCTTTTAAACTTTGGTTGTTGCTGTGTTTAAATTTTCTCGCTTCGAATCAAGTGAAGTTCTACTTGTTGTCATTCTGTACTTTGAATTGCAGTTGTTGTCGATTCGTAAATATAAATTCTTCTACAAAATAAAAATATTCTCTGCAAAGTATTTGAGGAACTGAATGTTGAACATATGAGTTAAATACTGTACCTGTGTTTTTAAAAAGCGTGTCTAATTCCTCATTATTTTTTGTGTCTTTCAAATATTCTTTCAGAAACCAATCTTATCCAATTCGTCTTTTGTTTACTATTTTTATGGTTCTAGTATAAAAAAGCAGTGACTCTATATCCTATACAGTCAGAAAGAATGTGTCCAAAAAATAAGCATTAATGTATCTCTTAAGTCACGTTATTACACACAGAAATGTGCCCCTGTTACACAGTGAACAATTTCAACTGTGGCCAGTTAGACTAAATCTATTAATATGCTGTTGAACACATTCAGGCATAGTAATAAAGACCAAAATAATGTTTTTGTTCCTACCGTAAGTGACACATGAAAATCAAGATTTCTGTTTTAGAATTTTTATTTAATTAAAATAATTGTATCTCTCTTCTCTAATAGAAGACGAGTTGTTAAATACCTAATTATGTTTGGGATTTCCTCCCAATTTACAGTGGTGTGCCTCAGGGAACCTTCTAATGCCTATTTTTATGGCACGTGGTATTTACGAAGTGACATATAGCGATCGTAATTTCTGTCCGTCTGTCAGTCTGTATGTCTGTCGGTCCCGGTTTCACTAGTTCGGGCACTTCCAGATAAGCTTGACGATGAAAGTTGGCAGGCGTATGAGGGACCAGACCAAATTAAATTAGAAATAGTCTTATCTCTGATTCGACCATCTTGAGCAAGCGAACGAGATAGTTGAGAAGAATTTTATTTGCCGATAACACAAAGGATTGTCCTTCTTAAGTGTGGCTTGCTGGTCTAGAGGTATGATTCTCACTTAGGGTGCAAAAGGTCTCAGGTCTGAACACCGGACCACCCCAGTTTTTACATGAAGAAGATCCAAAACTAGATAGGTGATCAATATAGCAATGGCTGAAAGTTGGCAGGCGTATCAGGGACCAGACCAGATTAAATGAAATCGTACAAAATGAGGTAAGTTTATCTCACGAATGGGTGATCGGATCTTAATGAAACTTGATATATACAAATATGTCATGTCTAAGATGCATTTTCAATTCGAATCGTACTCGGGGACATTGGGGGTGGAGGGAGGAAACGGAAATCATGGAAACCGGTAATATTCGGAAACGCTTAGAATGGAGAGACCAGGATGAAATTTGATAAGAAAAACAAGTACAAGTTTTAGATACGTTATTGACGTAACCGGACTAGATCTGATCTCTTGGCTCTTCCGACCTCGTCACAAGTGCCATATGAGCTCTTGTTATTTCTTACAATGATACAAAACCTTGGCGTCTGTTTCTTCAAAAGATGAAAATTTACTGATGATGTAACTGTCTTAGAAACATTTTGCACTAGTTTAAAAATAGCCTACTGGACAATCTGGAATAAATATCAGGTAAAACCGTTACTAATGGCATAACAGTAAACACTCTAACCCTTTCAGTCACTGTGCTCATCTGAGAACATCCTCTAAATGCCCGTTTTTCAAAACCCGTAGACGTTGCGAATTTGTAGATTTGCACTTCATACTCACCCATGTTCAAAACATAAGTGGTACGGTTTTCTTCAAAATTATGTCAAATTTCAATTAGTTGTGGTTTTTTTAAGTTTAACTCTAAAGTTTTCTTATAGAATTTTGGAACAAAGTCTTTTATTCTAATTAAACAGTCATCTTGTTACAGGAATGGTTTTTAAAGAATCAGGACAAAAAGTTTAAGCGTAAAGAGCAAGGTCTTTTGGAAGGGGCAACTCCTCTCATATTAGTAATAATTTCAGTTCTTTTTAAATTTTGATGTAGCTCCTTGCTTTCAGTTGAAAAAAATTAATTTTTTATTTAAATTTCTTATCCTTTTTGAATAATACCGGGAAATCTGGCTCTCTCCATGAAAAATTCTGGTACTTGTGTATTATACACCGCTCACTCAAGTTTACGATGTGCAAAACTCGAAAACAAACCAGTTTCTATGTTAGTTTCTTCGTTGCTTTAGAAGCAAATTTGGGCTATATATTTGGACACTAGGGAGGGGGGTGAACTATAGAGGGTCTGCATGCAAAATTTGTTAGGTACGATCTGCACATTATACATTTAAAACCCTCGTTTTAAATGTATTCTATGTACTTTTGTCTCTTTTTCTATTTCCCTTGCTATACCCCTAAACGAACTAGTATTTAATGCTTAATACATCTTTCACGAATATACAAGTTGTATCTTAATCCTCATTTCCTACCCTTCATTACTGTCATAATAACTAAGCGATGCGATAAGGTTAGGCGATATATATATATATATATATATATATATATATATATATATATATATATATATATATATATATATATATATCGCCTAACCTTATGGAGCATCACCAATGCAACAGCACAAACACATAAAAAAAAGACTGTTTTCCTACATTAGTGATTAATATAGATCAGCACTTGAATGAGGCCTTAAACCTACTCATCCATACAATCACATAGGTCAAACAGCATAGCCATACACAATCAACCATAAAGAGTAATCCATGGACAGACAGTCGTGTCGTCAATAAGTATAAGTCGTCATTTACCAAACAATAAAATCTGTAAAGACAAATAATTCAGAGGCAACAACCCAACACAAGGGATCATCAGGAGAATACACACTTGCCGATAGGGTTTATATATATATATATATATATATATATATATATATATATATATATATATATATATATATATATATATATATATATATATATATATATACATATATATTTACTGTCAAAAAAGCCATCTGGCGGTATTTTAGCTTGAAACCAATGTTTAACCCTTTTTATGCCAAATAACATGGAAATGAATTATCATTTTCAGAGTTCAAAAAAGTCTTAAAACTGGATTTGTAAGAAAAGCAATTGGAAAAAAAATTGGTGGTAAAGATAAAGTTTAACTACGCTGAACTGTCTTGGAAATGGTTTAGGTTAGGGAAATGAAACTTTCAGGGATGAATATAAAGACTGAAGTTTGGCAAGAATTTATTTTCAAGCACTGAACTCTTCTCCCTTTAGAGGGTAGTGACCGTTAATGACATTTAAAAATCTTTTTATTATAAATGTGATACTTTGCAAAATAGATCTTCTGCTTAAATAATACAAGAAACTGCTCAATTTAACTCAATCAAAATTTATGACGTAACAAAGATCTGCAAATATATTTCCTAAATTTAGAAGATAAAAAACATTTATGGGGCTTCAAATTATACTTAAAGAACAGGAATTCTATTTTCAGCAGTAAAATCGGAGAAAAGGAACATGATAACTGAAAATTAAGGAAAAATATTATTTTGTCAAATTTCAATTAGGATTGTTTCCTCTCAGCCTTTCAACTAGGAAAATTTCAAAGTCTTATCAGAAGAAAGATAACATAGAAGCTTGACATCTTTGTCCAAGAGTCTGTTTTTGCCCAGGATTCATTGATGAAAGTTCCATTTTCTTAACCTAACCGCTCTCCTTAAGAGCAAAAAATAGCTAAACTTGAATTCTACCAAAGTGGCATCTAGCGGTATGTTCTCATTATATATTGGTCAGTTATACAAAGCCTGGTACTGCCTCGACCAAAAATGAGTTAACAATAAAAAGTGGTGAAATTTGCTTGAAATGAACAGGTTACCATGTCCTAAATTTTGTCCTAGAATTGTTAGAATTATAGGCATTAGCTTGCCTCGAAGTGTCATTATATGTGGAATCTCTGGCAAGTGAAACTTTGAAGCCTGCTATTGCCTCCACCGAAAAAAAATATCGGTCCATAATTTCTTAGGAGATGTATCCTTGACTACCAAATTTTAGATGGATTCTGCTAATTTTGCACCGAATGTGTGAGACTTGAAAGGGACTTCAGCCTCTGAAAATACCTCTCCCTTTACCAAAGGAGGATAGAAAGGAGGAGAAAATTAACAAAAGGTTAATTTTCTGAAAGGTTCAAATGAATCTGAGCACTTTCGTCTACGAAGCTTGACGAAGGTATGCATGCCACCAAAACATTGACTTCGCCAGATAATTTTCAGTCCAATAGTTTGAAATGTAAACACACCTGCCTTTTTACTGGAAAGTTGGTGGTGGAGATAATGTTAAAGGGGCTCGAAATAGAGGCAACCAACCCTAACAATTCCAAGCTGATGTATGATTCTGTTTCAAACCAGGTACCAAATCCCTTCTTTTTCACTTAAAAGATCAGGGGTCACGGGTCCAATTTATTCCTCAAATCATACAGACTGGAATTTCTTTGTAAAGTTTCGGTTAACGCAAGGGGCATCCTGGCCTCGTTTCTACGAAAAAAGCTAGCGATGGGGGTAGGGGGGGGCTAAGGTTATCCAAATCTTTCTCCTTTCTTACAGGTTGAAAATCTGTACTGGATCCCAGTTCAAACATAATGCAACTTGTCTGCCTTTCTGCTAAAAAGCTGGTAGTGAAAGAGGAATCACACAAATTGAAAATTATTTCCGTTCAAACATGGTGCTACTTGTCTTTACTTTTTTAGAATACACAGGTGTTGAAGGAGAACTGGGTTTAGCTTGGACTTTTTTAATCCAACCCAGGACTAAACTTTTTATTTCATAGAATCAGGACGTTGTTAGTTGTTGGATTGAATCAGAATTCAGCTCGTTTTATTGGCCACATCAGGATTTGGACATAAATCTGCAGCTTTGGCTTGTCATACGTTTGTATCTATTCGGGAATGAGCTTTTTTGTACTGAGGTAGAAGTTAGCACTTGTATGTGCTGACATTATTTGTCTTTGCTTGATTCTGGTTTAAACATGATGCAACTTGGTCTTTTTATTGCTAAAGAGCTGGCAGAGGGGGGATTAAGGTTTTGCATGACCTATGTAGCTAAAACCGCAAACTCAGTGTAAACTTGCATAATCCAACTTTGAACATTGGGAAACATGTTAACTGTTTCTGATAGACCCTTTTGCTGTTTTGGGACCCTTGCCCGTTGCTTCCCCCTGTTAGAATATTTTTGATTTTTTTTTTCTTCTCAATGGAATTATAATCTAGATCATACGTCTTAGCAAAATGATTTGGAGTAAAACAGAGATGGGGGGCTTGTTGGTCTATTCTTATATTCGACCTTTACAAGGTTCAAGGTTGTATTATTTATACCATATTTACACAACATATCCCGACAGAGAGAAAACTTGACAGAGTCGGGAACAAAAAGCACCTAACACATAAATTCAAATTAATCGTATCTCTACTAATATTCCATTTACATAGATTTAAACCAAAATCTTTCATTTTCTATATGAAACTACCCTCAAAAATGAAATACAAAACAACAGTTAACTCACCTTTCCGGACTCCTCAACTCACCAATAAAAGAAAAATTCCAAATTTTATTAACTTTATTCAACTTATTAACAGGGGAAAAGGGACCCCCCTCCCCCTCCAAACACGCCAAACAAAAAAAGATGTACAGTTGTATGTACAAGCACATGCATATAACACATGCAAATAAGTACTCATACACATACTTATCAATAAATCATATTTTCAAAATGCATCCCTTAATTTTATTTTTTAGTGTTGATAGGGGAAGAGATAGATTATAATTTTACTAAACTTATTGCATTCTGTAACTAAACTATTTCCTTGTGAAAAGAGCAGTCTCTTTGATTTAATTAGCGACTGGCGGACCACCAACCGCCTCCTGGACTGTCGACATGAATTCATCCCGTCCAACACTTGTCACAGCTCAAAAAAAATCGCAAGCGATGCCTTCCTACGATACTAAACAACAAACATAACAAACTGAAAAATTACAAACTGGTAAACTGAAAAGATATTCCATATTTCATGCATACTCTGAGTAATTTATTTGTTTGGTAACGAAACAGGAAATGGAACATATTCTTCCAATTCTCGTAATCCTTCATTCAGTTGTCTCTGGAGAGGCAGTAAGTGGCTCCTAAATGTATTTGAATAGACAAGTGGGTAGTAATTAGTGTAATAATGTACTAAGCTAAAATAAATGGACCTCAATGCCTTATAAGGTAAAATAAACTTCAGTTGACACATCATTCCAACATTTCTGCTTAATTTCAACTGAAAATGCCTAATATGGTGTTTGAATGACGGGTTTTCGTCATTGATAATTTCTAAGTAATATACAAAGCTAACACGCTCAATCAGCACGTTTTTTGAAGCCTTAACTGACTGGAGTCCAGGACAGGAAGTTGAAGTCCGAGAGTAAATAATAAATTTTGTCTTCTCAGAATTTGCTGTCAGACGATTACACTTAAACCACAACAGAATTCTATCAACTGACTGATATATATTTTGCTGAAGTAACAGATCATTGGGTCCGGAGACCCTACACCCATTATCATCAGCAAACAACACTGCAAGTCCGAGATCCCTTGACAGCGTAATGCATAAACTTAAAACGGAGGTTAAATCAAAATGAGGTACAAAAGTAAAGGAATTCTCCCTCTGTTTTTAAAACTTCGGGTATGAATGGTTTTAACAAGGCCACGAATCTAAATGCCTTTTACTTGCAGATCAGATATAATTGAAGTAAATATTCGATTCAATCTTAAAACTAACAAAAATCACTAAAAATAGACGTAAGGTACTACCAATTCTCTTCGGTAAAGCAAGGGGCCAAGCACAATACTTAAGGGATCCCAACCTTTTTTTACCGCTACCCTGTTCTTGATGTGGAGTCACCGTCAGCAACGAATTATGTCCGGTTCTTGTAAGTAAGACATAATTTAAGAGTAGACTGGTCCTCTTATCCCATAATGATAAAATTTATGTTCCAAAATACAATGGGAAAGCGGGAAATACAATGGAAATGAGTGAAAATAAAATAAAATGGCTATTTCAGCATGGTATAAGAAAACAGAACTTCCTATTGATGTTCTTCTCATAAACTAGTAGACAAAAATAGGACATTTCAAGCTTTTCATACTTTTGTTTATAAGTAGAACGGTCTAGCATCTATAATTTAGGGATATTTTGTATGTATACCCCACCCCCCACGATTATGTAATTGGACCATTAAGCTTCAAAACTAAATGTCGCTTTAAACTAAATGAAAAGGCATTGTGACTGTCGTTGCTACTAAGACACGTCAGCAATATATCGAGAACGACTTGGGGTATTAAGTTGAAACTTTTGGACTGCTACTATTGCTGCCTCTACTCATTCAATTTTAATAAATAAAAAGAGTTTAAATGTGTTTAGATTGTCAAAGAGCATAAATAGTATCTTTTGGGAATTAAATCAAGTTTTATTTTCAGGTCAATTTCAGGAGTTATAAAATTAAATTAAAAGATACTGTTTGTTTCAGGATTAAAAATTATTTGAAAAATTTTTGCAACATTCAATTAGCAACCTAAACTGGAATAAAACAGTAAAAACCGAAAAGATGTACAAAAATAAAATATGAAAAAGACTATGACAATAAAAAACAAAAAGAAATTCATTTAAGAAAACTGTTTCTATAAAACAATTTTCCAAAGAAAAGTAAAAGGCTCCATCAATCACCATCAATAAGTAAAGGAAGCTCTAAACGAACAGAAATTACCACAAATAGCCGAGTTAAACTCAAAACGGGCAAAAATTAGATCTACATTGCAGTGGCAACGTGAGGTGTTGCGGCAACCTTTGTTCGGCTTCGCCGAGCAAAGTGCTGCGAAAGCAACGCTTTGGTTTTGTTTTCTCGTTTCTATTAAACGCTGAAGTTGTTAATCTGTAAGGATCTTAAAATAAATACTAGGTACACCAACTCGCAAGAGTTGCAAGCCCCTCATTGTAAATAGAAAAAATTGCAAACCCCTCATCGCTGAAGATGATTGTAGCCTAACAGCCGATTGTTACTTACAAGTTCCCTGTATGTCCTACCACTGGGAACAAAATAGTCTGACCACTAAATACACCGGAAACAAATAATAGGTACACGAACTAGAAAAAGTTGCGAACCCTTCATTACCAAGGATGATTATGAGCTAACAGCCGACTGTTGCTTAAAACTCCCCTATAAGTCTCACATTTGGTATCGGCCGATTCTTTGTTTCAGTGTGTACCTTACTGCTGAAGTTGTCAACCGCTTTAAACTTTCAAAGTGATATATCTCGTGAAGGAATTTTCCTCAATTTTTATGACACTTGGTATTAACCAAGTGACATGTAGCAATCGCCAATTCTGTCGGTCTGTCGGTCCCGGTTTTGCTACTTTGGGCACTTCCAGGTAAGTTAGGAGGATGAAATTTGGCAGATATATCAGGGACCGGACCAGATTAAATAAGAAATAGTCGTTTTCCCGATTTGACTATCTGGGGGGGAGTGGGTGGGCCCTTTAATTCGGAAAAAATAGAAAAATTGAAGTATTTTTAACTTACAAACGATTGGTCAGATCTTAATGAAATTTGATGTTTAGAAGGATATCGTATCTCAGAGCTGTAATTTTAAATCCCGACTGTATCTGGTAATATTGGGGGGAGTTGGGAGGGGGAAACCTAAAATCTTGGAAAACGCTTAGAGTGGAGGAATCAGGATGAAACTTGGTGGTAAACATAAGTACAAGTGCTAGATGCATGATTGACATAACTGGAACAGATTCAATCTCTTTTGGGTAGTTGGGGGAGGGGGGGGGGTTAATTCTGAAAAATTAAAAAAATGAGGTATTTTTAACTTACGAACGGGTGATCGGATCTCAATGAAATTTGATATTTAGAGGAATATCATGTCTCAGAGCTCTTATTTTAAATCCCGACCAGATTTTGTGACATTGGGGGGGGGGAGGGGAAGTTGGGAGGGGGGGAAGTTGGGAGGGGAAAACTTAAAACTTGGAAAACACTTAGAGTGGAGGGATCGGGATGAAACTTGGTGTGAAAAATAAAAACAAATCCTAGATACATGATTGACGTAACCGGAACGATTCCGCTCTCTTTGGGGTAGTTGGGTGGGGCCTAACTCTGAAAAATTAGAAAAAATGAGGTATTTTTAACTTACGAACGGGTGATCGGATCTCAATGAAATTTAATAATTAGAAAGACATCGTGTCTCGAAGCTCTTATTTGAAGTTGCGACCGGATCTGGTGACATTGGGGGGAGTTTGGGGTGGGGTAACCTAAAATGATGGAAAACGCTTAGGTTGGAAGGATCGGGATGAAACTTGGTGGGAAAATAAGCAAAAGTCTTAGATATGTGATCTACATAATTGGAACGGATCTGCTCTATTGGGGGGGGGGGTGGTATTCTGAAAAATTAGAAAAAATGACGTATTTTCAACTTACGAAAGAGATGTGGGATCTTAATGAAATTTTATATTTAGAAGGACCTCATAACTCAGATCTCTTATTTTAAATCTCAACCGGATCCAGCGTAATTGGGGGGGGCACTGGGGGGTACCGGAAATCTTTGAAAATACTTAAAGTGGTGAGATCAGGATGAAAGTGGATGGGAAGATTAAAAATCTGTCTAAGATGCGTGACTGACATAACCGGACCGGATCTGTTCTCTTTGGTTGAGTTGGGGGGGGGGGCGATTTTGAAAATTGAGGTATTTGTAACTTACGAAAGGGTGACCAGATCTTAATGAAAGTTGATATTTAGAAGGATCTTGTGCTTTAAAGCTCTAATTTAAATTCCGACCAGATCCCGTGACATTGGGAGGATTGGAGGGGGAAACCGGAATTCTTGGAAAACGTGAAAATTAAAGTATTTTTATCTTACGAATTTGTGATCGGATCTTAATGAAATTTGATTTTTAGAAGGAATTCATGTCTCAGAGCTCTTATTTCAAATCCTGAACAGATCTTTTGACATTGGGGGGAGTTGGAGGGGGGAATATTGGAAAACACTTTGAGTGGAGGAATCGGGATGAAGCTTGATGGATAGTGATTTGGCGAGTTTGGTGCTCCTGGACGTGCTAGGACGATGAAAATTGTTAGGTGTGTCAGGGATCTGCACAAATTGACTTGATAAAGTCGTTTTCCCAGATTCGACCATATGGGGGGCTAAAGAGAGAGGAAAAATTAGAAAAAATTAGGTATTTATAACATATGAGTGGGTGATCGGATCTTAGTTAATTTTGATATTTAGAAGGACATCGTGACTCAGAGCTCTTATTTTAAATCCAGACTGGCATTAAGCCTCTTATTTTCCTTTTAAATCAATCTATTGATTCATAGAAAATTGTTAGAGCTCATACCATATGATCTCTTGGCTCTTAGCTCTTCATGCCTCGTCACAAGTGCCATATGAGCTCTTAGCTCTTGTTTTTTTCAATTTTGATCTGCTCATCAAAAGCTGTCAACTGCCGTCGGAAAAAAAAAATCTATCTGTCTTAGTTCAAAAGCTGACATTTTTGCCATAGGCCAAGTTTCTAACGTCGTCACTTAGAAAGGAGCGAAAGATAAGCTGTAATTTCTTTAGCAATGAGAGAAATTCTAAAGTGTAAGAGGCATATTTGATACCGTTTCTCTACTGCAATCATGAGTGCAAAAAACGAATGATATAATCAGCTGAAATCATGAACAGAAATGGGTAGAAACTTTAGACTTTGGTCGCAGGTAACAGTTCTACGAAACCTTCCAAAATGCTAAAACACCTTCATATTCATCAATATTCATCATAGTCATATTCATTCCATTCAACGACCAAAGGTCCACACTTTCCGTAAAAACCATAGAGGTTAGACCCTTACCTTTTTAAAGGAATAAGCTGAAACCGAGGTTGCAAGAAAAAAAAAACACGTCAAAACCAAAGTGATGATCTTGCAACACAATTAACATGAGTAGGCTGATATCCCCCATGGTTCTCAAGACCAGAACGTAATTTATGCTTTACTGAAATAAATACGTTATAAATGTTTTCACTTTTTTTTACTTTCATAGATAATAAAATATTAAAACTTTTAAGGAATAAATATTAGTATATGTCAATTAAACCGACAATTAAACCGGTATTTTTTTTTCAGTAAAGCTCAATGTGTTTTCTGGTCTTGAGTATCAACCTTACTTGGGTTATCAACCTTACTCGTATTAATTTTTGATCGCTTTGAGTTTGACTCGGCTATTTGTTTTAATTTCTTTTCGTTGAGTTATATTTATTTATTGATAGCGATTTGTGGCAGTTATATGCTTGGAAGATTATTTGACTCTATTTATGCTCATTTTTTGCTTAATGGAGATTTTTTTAAAATTTATTTCAATAAACACTGGGCAAGAAGGTATTATTTTTAAGTAACCACGTGTACATGAATTTGTTTACATGGGAGAGGGGTAGGGAACTTTTATGTTGAATTTCTTGAATTTTGGAGTTTGGGCTCTCACATAATTTAATCAGTTCTAGCATTGGATTTTTGGAAATTCTTACTATAAAAGGATTTACGTCTTCCAATTAAAATTGATACTCTTTTTGATAGAAGAAATAGTTTTTTCTTTGCTCGTTCATGTTTTACAATTAAAAATATTCGCCATGAAAATTCTGTCTTTTATGCAGAAGCAAGGCTATTTTTTGTGCATCTATGCTCCTAAAACTTTGAAAGAAAATACTACGTCTATTTACAATTGTAGTTTTACTCTGTAATTTTTGGTGCCCAGGGCCAAGATGAATCTGCAAAGATCTCGTCGCTTCTGTTATCCAAAAGAAGCTGCTCCAGAAAAAAGCGAAAAAAGATGTTTAAACGGTTGATATGATTTGCTGTAAACCGAGGACGATTTTTGTTGAAAAATGAGCACTTTATGTCACTCTAACTCATAAAGAATACTGTATATATGTATATCATGAAAAGAGAAATCACCAATGCTACAGCACAAACACAAAAAAAAAAAAAAAAAAAAAGAGACAGAAGGAGAAAAGGAAGAGTGTTTTCCTAAATTAGTGATTAATATAGACCAGCACTTGAATGAGGCCTTAACCCTACTCATCCATACAATCACATAGGTCAAACAGTATAGCCACACACAATCAACCATAAAGAATAATCCATGGACAGGCAGTCATGTCGTCAATAAGTATAAGTCGTCATTTACCGAACAATAGAAAAAATAATATAGACAAATAATTCAGAGGCAACACCCAACATAAGGGCTCATCAGGAGAATACACTGGCCTATATAGGGTTTCGCCACTCTAAATTCTCTACCCAGCCCAGTGTTGTGGCTACCAGAGAATATCCATGGCATCCCCACGTCAGGTATCACCCTCAAAATACATGACTATGAAAAAAAAAACAGCAAATGTAAAACAACCAAGTAAAACCAAAACTTCTTATCCTGTTAATACATCCCTCCCTTTAGCAACAATAGGTAAACTAAATATTATAAATTTTACCAAATCACAAATATTAACACATTGCAAAAAACCTGAATGAACTAAACAATTATAGAATTCATCTTTACCATGTGGCTAATTTTTTAAAAAATGCGCTCAATTAGAAACACAATTCAAAATAAATGGCGCTGTGACAACATTTCTCGAACCTCCGAAATTAGTTAAAAATTTCTTTAAGTATTTCTAGATAATTCTTTTGATATTTATTTAAAAGTTCGCTATAATGAAAACTAAATTTTTTAAATTGCCAAGTTAATTTATTTGCAGAAAAACCTCTTGATATCAATTTTTGGCTTAAGATTTTACATCTATTTTTAAAATCAATATAATTACTACAAATCCTTGCATAACGAAGTAACTGTGAGAAAAACGCTGAATATGTGATATTTGAGTGTATATTACTTTCAGGGAATGGGAAACTAATCACTTCAAAATCAAAATCATCCGTTTTATTATACATTTTAAAACTTAATTTATTATTATCACAAATATTAATATTTAAATCTAAGAAATGATCTTCATGACCAGTGCCATGACTAGGCTCAAGAATAAGCTCTGATGGATATATATTTTTAGAAATATCAATGAAATCCTTACAATTTAAGCCCAAAATATCATCTAAATATCTTTTATTATTTGACAAAGCATGTTTTAAATTAATTGGATTATTCGTATCCATCATATATTTATATTCTAGTTGACTTAAAAACAAGTCAGCTATAAATGGGCTGGCATTCCCCCCCATGGGAATTCCCATAATTTGCTTGTACAAATCACCCCCAAATCTTATATAAGTATTGTATAAAACAAATTCCAATAACTCAAAAACCATATCCAAGCTGTAACATCTCAAGTTAACTGTAGTATTAAAGCAGTTTGTCCATATGGCTTTTTTATTATAACTGTCTATTTTTAAGAACCTTTTACTAGATAAGAGGAAAGATTTCTTTATAACAGTTTTTAAATTATCAAACACTAAATTAAGTGATAAATTAGTATACATTGTCGCAAAATCGAAAGACTCAATTCTTTTAGCTGAAACCATTGTTAAAGAATCTATCACCTGCAGTGAATTATTAACACTCCAATATGGATTAAAATTCGAAAATTTTTTAATACCAGAACAATAGGTTTTAAGTTTATTTACAATTTCCTTTAAAATTAAAGAGAGGTCAGTAGCAGCAATGCGGGTTGGACATTTAGCTGCTCCAGCAATAAACCGTGGTTTAGGGGGATTCTTATGAAATTTTACAGTCCAATATAGGAAAGGGAACTTTTTATCATTGTCATTTATTTTAATATTAAAATTTTTAAAAAGTATTTCTTCAGTCTTTTCAATTAAATTCTCATCCTCTATATTTACCTTTTCATAAACATTAGTTGTGCATAACTCCCTTTTTAAGATATCACAATACAGCTTCTGACAAATTATGGCAAAATTATTATTAGCTTTATCCACTGGCACAATTACAAATTCATTCTTTAGATTAGCAATTGCTTGTTTAATCTTCGCATTATAAAATAATGATTTAGTGTTACTATTTTATAAGTTAGAATATATTTTATTTCTTACTCTACTAATAATTAAATTCTTCCAACTTTGAAAACTCTCTTTATTTTTATTCTCTTTCTTACACCACTTATCAATAAATAAATCAAAATCATTTTCCAAGCCATCAAGAACACTCGATGGTTTCAGATGATGAATAAGACGGAAATTAGCCCCTTTATTCATTATAATTTGAAGATCATTACTTTCAGGGAATGGGAAACTAATCACTTCAAAATCAAAACCGTTTTTTATATATATATATATATATATATATATATATATATATATATATATATATATATATATATATATATAATAGAAAAAAGGAAAATAATAGAAAAAATTAATTAGATTTACATATGCTTTCTATAGATCTACGCCAGCTACTTGAATCTAGGGTTCTGTAATAAAATGTCTAAATAATTTTATTTAATTAAATAATTATAAAATTTATAAAATTAAAATGTCTAAATAACTTTTCTGGATAATACAGGTCTTGAATATAATTTTAAAGTAATATGTGATACAATTTGCATTCTAACTAAAATGAAATTTATTTCAAAAAAGAAAAAGTTTGATAAGATTGGTAATAAGGATAACAGATTATATTTAGCAATTAATTTTACTTGTAAGCAGATTGAAGATATTAATTTACCAGAAATTTTAAATCAGCGGCATGTGAAACAGTTCCTTCCTAGTAATTTGAATTTTAATGATAGTCCAGTTTTAACTTATAAATTTTCAAAACTATTGGGCAAATTATTTTTAATTATAATTTAATACTTAAAAGATTAGATAGTGATATAAATTGGAAACCGATTTGTAATTGTAAGCAACTTGGCCCATTTGTAAATCCTACTTGCAAACATGTTATAACAGGGGACTTGTCAATAATAAAGCAAGATGATCTTCAAATTATAATGAATAAAGGGGCTAATTTTCGTCTTTCTCATCATCTGAAACCATCGAGTGTTCTTGATGGCTTGGAAAATGATTTTGATTTATTTAATGATAAGTGGTGTAAGAAAAAGAATAAAAGTAAAGAGAGTTTTCAAAGTTGGAAGAATTTAATTATTAGTAGAATAAGAAATAAAATATATTCTAATTTAAAAAATAGTAACACTAAATCATAATTTTATAATGCGAAGATTAAACAAGCAATTGCTAATCTACAGAATGAATTTGTAATTGTGCCAGTGAATAAAGCTAATAATAATTTTGCCATAATTTGTCAGAAGCTGTATTTTGATATCTTAAAAAGGGAGTTATGCACAACTAATGTTACGAAAAGGTAAATTTAGAGGATGAGAATTTAATTGAAAAGACTGAACAAATACTTTTTAAAAATTTTGATATTAAAATAAATGACAATGATAAAAAGTTCTCTTTCCTATATTGGACTGTAAAATTTCCTAAGAATTCCCCTAAACCACGGTTTATTGCTGGAGCAACTAAATGTCCAACCCGCATTGATGCTACTGACCTCTCTTTAATTTTAAAGGAAATTGTAAATAAACTTAAAACCTATTGTTCTGGTATTAAAAAGTTTTCGAATTTTAATCCATATTGGAGTGTTAATAATTCACTGCAGGTGATAGATTCTTTAACAATGGTTTCAGCTAAAAGAATTGAGTCTTTCGATTTTGCGACAATGTATACTAATTTATCACTTAATGTAGTGTTAGATAATTTAATAACTGTTATCAAGAAATCTTTCCTCTTATCTAGTAAAAGGTTCTTAAAAATAGACACTTATAATAAAAAAAAACTATATGGACAAATTGCTTTAATACCACAGTTAACTTGAGATGTTACAGCTTGGATATGATTTTTGAGTTATTAGAATTTGTTTTATACAATACTTATATAAAATTTGGTGGTGATTTGTCCAAGCAAATTGTGGGAATTCCTATGGGGGGGGGGAATGTTAGCCCATTTAAAGCTGACTTGTTTTTAAGTCAACTAGAATAAAAATATAAGATGGATAAGAATAATCCAAATAATTTAAAACATGTTTTGTCAAATAATAAAAGATATTTAGATGATATTTTGGTCTTAAATTGTAAGGATTTCATTGATATTTCTAAAAAATATATATCCATCAGAGCTTACTCTTGAACCTAGTCATAGCGCTGGTCATGAAGATCATTTCTTAGATTTAAATGTTAATATTTGTGATAACAATAAATTAAGTTTTAAAATGTATAATAAAACGGATGATTTTGATTTTGAAGTGATTAGTTTCCCATTCCCTGAAAGTAATATACAGTCAAATATCACATATTCTGCGTTTTTCTAACAGTTACTTCGGTATGCAAGGATTTGTAGTAATTATATTGATTTTAAAAAATAGATGTAAAATCATAAGCCAAAAATTGATATCAAGAGGTTTTTCTGCAAATAAATTAACTTGGCAATTTAAAAAATTTATTTTTTATTATAACGAACTTTTAATTAAATATCAAAAGAATTATCTGGAAATACTTAAAGAAATTTTCAACTAATTTCAGAGGTTAGAGAAATGATGATGCAGCGCCATTTATTTTGAATTGTGTTTTTAGAAACAGAATTAAAATAGCCACATGGTAAAGACGAATTCTATAATTGTTTAGTTCATTAATTTTTTTCTTACGAATTCTATAATTGTTTAGTTCATTAATTTTTTTTTTTGCAATGTGTTAATATTTGTGATTTGGTAAATTTTATCATATTTAGTTTACCTATTGTTGCTAAAAAGAGGGATATATAAACAGGATAAGCTTGTTTTGGTGTTACTCGGTTGTTTTACATTTGCTGTTTTTTTTTATAGGCATGTATTTTGGGGGTGATACCTGACACGGGGATGCCATGGATATTCTGTGGTAGCCACAACACTTGGCTGGGTAGATAATTTAAAGTGGCAAAACCCTATAGGCCAGTGTATTCTCCTGATGAGCCCTTGCGTTGGTTTGTTGCCTCTGAATTATTTGTCTTTATTATTTTTTTTCTTTTGTTTGGTAAATGACGACTTATACTTATTGATGAAATGACTGCCTGTCCATGGATTTTTTTTTATGGTTGATTGTGTTTGGTAATTTTGTTTGACCTATGTGATTGTGTGGATGAGTAGGGTTAAGGCCTCATTCAAGTGTTGGTCTATATTAATCACTAATTTAGGTAAACAGTCTTCCTTTTCTCCTTCTGTCTCTTTTTTTTATGTGTTTGTGCTGTTGCATTGGTGATTTCTCTTTTCATGATATATATCGATAACCCTTTGGCTTTCTGAATAAAAAAAATTCGAAAAATTTATTTCGTAATTCTTCTTGTTATGATTTATTTTTCAGTGCCTGGAATAACAATGGCTGATACAATTTTGGGGTGAGATGACATTGCCTAGCAGAGTAAAGGGGCCTGTACAGTACTTCCTGGTCCTTCCCCCACTACACGCACAATTGAGATTGCATGTGAAGGTTTTTCTTCTATGTATCTAGATTTTTTCTATGATTAGTTCGAATAATAACGCACGGCAGAATTTCTACTAATAATGAATAATTTTGATTGACACGTGTTTCTGAAGGAGGGGGGAGGATACTTCTAAGCCCCAGTTGATTTTTTCGCACGCATAAGATTCTTCATATTCAAAAGATCATTAGACATTGCTGATAAAATACATTTGAAATTGTTTATTGCAATTCTGAAAGTCGTTGGCTCTATAAAATTATTTCTGACTAAGTTATTGCCCAACTGGGAGGTGTGGGATACTGTATCACTAAACCTTCAAAAAGTATTTATACTGACTTTATTACATAGGCTATTGTTGCTGTCTTCTTATTCTTTTTTTTAAGTATATTTTTAGTTGTCTGCGAGATATAATGATGCCGTTAAGTAGATACAAAGAAATCTTTAGCGGTATAATCTAAGATCTTTGTTTTGTAATGACGTTGATTTGCAGATTTGTTTTAAATATCCATAAATAGGGAATAAGAATGTTTCAGATCTCAGAAAAAACTTAATTGATCCATACAGACATTAAATATAAAAAAACAAGTTTTTTTTTAAATGCAAGTAAGGAGCAAAATTAACACTTAAAACGAACAAAAATTATTCCGTTTACAAAAGGGGTTGTCCCCTCCCCAACGCCTCACTCTTTACGCTAAAGTTTTCTTATTGTTTTAAAAAGTAGAGTTGTGAGAAAAGGTTGAAATTTAGGGTAAAGAGCGGGGAATTAAGGAGGGGACAACCCTTTTCATATACGGAATAATTTTTGTTTGTTTTAAGTTTAAAAGTCGCTCCTTGCTTTCAGTCGATTTTTTTTTTAATTTAAGTTTTACTCTTTCTCACAACTTTACTTTTTAAAACAATAAAAAGCTTTAGCGTAAAGAGAGAAGCGTTGAGGAGGGGACAATTCCTTTTACATACGGAATAATTTCTATTCGTTTTAAGCTTTAATGTCGCTCCTTAATTGCAGTTAAAAAGAAAAAAATATTTAATTTCTGAACGTTTTTGAATTAATACAGGTTGCAATTTTTACTCACCATGCAGGAAGAACTAAAACGAAATTTGCATATTAATTTTTTTGAACTAATAATAATTTATAATAACCTATGTTTGATTTTTGTTCTAGTTTTTTAAGAATGACTCCTGAATCACAAAGGCTGATTAATTCGAATAGTAACCACTGTTAAAGTAAAAAAAACTTTAGCATAAGAACCAGCAATTGAAGAAAAGCAACCCCCTTAAATGCGGAGTGTTTTCTGTTCGTAGTAAGTTTTAATGTTGTTCCTTACTCAAAGTTAAAAAAAAACTGCTTGGTTATTTAAGGATTTACTGATCTTTTTTAAATAACGTTGTGAAAATCTGTTTCCCCTTCCAAGGAAAAATCCATTCCCCCACACGAAATTTCTCCATAAAAAGATTCTCCCAAGTTGCTCAAATTTTCAATATTTGCGGAACCAGTTTTTTAAGGCATAGTAATAGAACCACCAAAGAGGTAGAAATTTTTTGTATGAAAACAAGGTCATAAGTTGAGCGATTCTCAAATGGCTGAAATAAATGAATGAACGAAAGAAAAAATCTTGCCCTCAAACAAATCAAAATCAAGCTCATTTAAAGAATAAAACTTCATAGTGACAGATAGTGGTCTTACTGAAAAAATCAGAACAAAGAATAGCTTGCGTAAATCCAATGGTAATGTGTTTTCAATTTAATGAGTGGCATATACCTATTAAACCAAACACACTCAAGAAGTGAATAAAGGTTAATCATAAAGAAATATATCAAAATATGATGAAGATGTCACGCTTTTGCGAGTTACAAGAAAGAGTAACGCATTCTAATAGGGAATAATTTCATAAATATAATATTTAATTTCTCAAAAAAATAATTAAAGGACTGGAGACCTGAGACCCCTCCCCCCTCATTAGAAATACTGTAGGACGTAACGCATGATTCAGCATTTTCAAATGCTGAAGTACGATTGTCAAATCTCAAAAGTAGCCAATTAATTTGTTATGATATGTAGGATGATAAAAATGATCTGTTGCATCTTCCATTGATTGATGTTTTGCTACCATATGGCCAACGGAATCAAATCGATGAGCAGATTGCTGAACTTCCAGAATCAAACAATTTTAGTAGATTGGAAGGGACAAAGGTGAGCATAAAATTGCTTTTTTTTAAATGTTATAGTTCCAAATGTACAAGCCTGATTTTGAAATGAATCATTTTACTGTTTATAAAATTTAAATATATGTAATGGAAATTTTAATTTCAAAATGATATGAATCAGCGTAATTATTCATACTATATTATCTCTGCTTAAGAAAACATTCTTGCTTCAAGCAGCTTAAAATTGGAAAAGAAGTTATTTAGTTTCCGAACTGAGTTTCCGAAGTTTACCATAAATGATGCGTTGTTTTACTACTACTACTATTACCTATAAGTCACCGCAGCAACAAGCCGCCTGAGAACAACACAGCTACGCATGCTCTTCCTCCAACCTAATCTATTCAACGCCTCCCTCTTTACACCCTCCCAGGAAGTTCGCATTTTCTTTACATCTTTATTTATGACATCCTCCCAACCCAGACGAGAACGACCTGCTTTCCGTGTAAACCCAGATGGATGGCCAAAAAGGACAATCTTCGGTAATCTTTCATCCTTCATCCACAAAACGCAGCCTAGCCATTTCATCCTTTCTTTCATTATAGCCCTCGAAAGCGGGATTGAACCACATTTTTCTTACAATCTACTGTTTGAAATACGGTCAGTCAGCCGGGTACCCAGAACAGTCTGTAGGCAATTTCTCTGGAAAAAATTTAGTAGATTTTCGTCTACTTTTGGGAGGGCCTATGCTTCAGAGCCATATTTGACCACTGTCATCACTGTAGCTTCCATTATTCTAATCTTGGTTTGCAGACTGGTCTTCCTATTCTTTCCTTAACTTTAACTTTTTTAAACTTTCTTTAACTGTGAAAAAAAACCTGAGTCTTAGCTATTCCACTTTTAACATCTTCACTGCTCCCACCGTCTTTACTAATAATACTACCAATGTGAGGCTGCCAAACTGATCAATCTTTTTGTTACCCAACATCAGCTTTTAATCTTCACTTATTCGTACCCTTAGTGACTTAGTCTTCTTAACATTAATTTCCAAGCCTATTCTAGCACCCTGAACTTGCAAAACCTCTAAAAATTCATTCATTTTGCTCACACTTTCATCTAATATGCTTAAAGCATCAGCATAACCTAAGTCCACGAGCGTTTTTCCTCCCCATTTGATTCCGTGGTCTCCAATTGCCTTTCCTGTGCTCCTTGAGACAAATTCTATCAAAATGATCCATATAAAGGGGGATAGAACACAACCCTGCTTAACTCCTGATTTATTACAGAACCAGTTGCTAACCTCATATCTTACCTAAACCGCGGCAGTATTATTCTCGTACATAGCACAATTCACTTTAATGTATTTTTCTGATATACCATATAAGGATAAGATCTTTGCTAACGCTCTTTTATCAACAGAATAGATAGCTTGCTCATAATCGATAAAACTGAGGATCAAAGGTGTTTGACAACGAAGGGACTCCTCAATTATTAACCTAAGAGTGAAAACTTGGTCGACACATCCTCTACTTTTTCTAAAACCGCATTGTTCTCCCTTAAATCTTTGTCTACAGCATCTCTCAGTCTAAACAGTATCATACTACTAAGTAATCTGCTACTTACAGAGACCAGACTAATACCTCGATAATTACGACAATCACTCTTGTCACCTTAATTGAGGTTTTTCTAAAATCATATGATACCTCCCCTTTTTCAAAAATCATCTTCATAATCTTCAGTAACTTATTTCTAACCTCAGAGCCACCATGTTTGAGAAAACTCATTTGTCACACTATCAGCGCCTGGAGCCTTATTATTTTTCAATCCTTTTAGTACTGTCGCTAATTCTTCCTCACAAAACGAATCTTCCTTCACATCCAAGGTATCACAAACTTTATCATTTTCATTTATATCTTTTCCTGCAACTGTATCTTTGTTTAGCACATTCTCAAAATGTTCCGCCCATCTTTTTTTTAACTCTTTCCTTATTACTAATTGTGGCTCGTTCCTATTTTTAACTGGGACTTCTCTGGACTGATTACTCCCTCTAATTTATTAACATGCCAGTATAATATTTTACTATTATGCTGTCTAGCTGCATCTTCCAGATCCTCAACTATTTTAGCCATGGCCTCCACTTCACATCTCCTTAGTTCATTTTTAATGCTTTCTCCACTTTCTTTACATTCCTTTTGTTTTCATATGATTTATCATTCAGAAAATTCTTGTGCAAACCCCTTCAACTCTTTATTAAACATAAAGCTTTTTCACTAATATTCCTAGGTGCAGTCTTAGCACGCTTCCCTAAGACACCATCAGCAACTTCACTAATTGTTTTTCTAAAAATATTCAATCCATCGTTGTTTTAGAGGGTTCAAATTCTACATTTGAACAATTTAATAGATATAATTCCTAATTTTTTGTATGTCTAAAATATGTCATGATTTTTTTATTAGTATTAGTAGTAGTAGTAGTAGAACAATTTTATTAGAAATAAACATTTCTTGATCAATAGCACTACATAAGTAAAGCTTGCGAGGCTGTGCTAAATTCGAAGAAATTAAGAGACAATATGGAGAATAAGAAAATATGGAGAATGAGACCATATACCGAAATCAACAAAAAAAACATAAGCAATACACTACCTTGCACGACCCCAGGACAACAACAAAAAAACTACATAAATATTACAAATGAATAACCTATGTAAAATTTATTTTAGTTAATCTGTTTCAAAAGCATACCTACCGAGCAACTCCACACGTAGATCAGATTTAAACTGGCCAAGACGACCTATTTCCTTGATATCTATACTCAGTTTATTCAAAAGTTTTGAAGCTCTGTAAAAAAGTGAAGAAAGAAGACCTATTTGAAACTAATCGAGGAACCTCAGTATTACCTCGTATCCAAGTAATGTGGTGGTGAACATCAGACCTCTCATAAAATATTCCTGTAAAACAATCAGGAAGAATATCACTGTAATACTTATATATAAAAATCAACGTATAAATTTCACGTAATCCAGCTGAAGGCATTATATTTAAATCTCTATACACAAACCTCAAAGACTCCTGGTTCCCAACACCACAAAAAACTCAGAATTATTCTGGATCACACGGATTGGACGAACTATCAAAGAGAAAGTACCAAGCTAAACCGACGAGCAATACAAAATGTAAGGGTGAATCAGGGAAAAATATAACAATCGTAGAACATTTGGGGGGGGTGATTATGTTTTAATTTGCGTATGGTATCTAAGTTACGTGACAATATTTTCGAAAGTGACTTCACGTGATCTTTATATGATAGGGTTTCATCAACATTGATTCCGAGATATTTGGTGAATCTTGTTCGTTTAATAATTCCCCGCTCCGAAATCATTTCCGTAAACCAAGGGTAAAAATTCGGAGATCGAGAGAAAATAAAAAAATTTGACTTATCTATATTCAGGTTGCGAATGAATAAAATATTTGTTTTCAAGATTCTATTGTAATTTTGTTAAATATGTTTGTTGACATGTTACCTTCATAGTGTTTCAGTCACTCACTCAAACATTATCAATGAAAAAAGAGAATAGAGTTTTTTTTAGCAGTTGAATTTTAATTTTAGTAAAACGAAATATGATATGGCAATGACTTACAAAGTTTTTATTGGGGCAATTTTATGGTGTATTCAAAAACACGAGAAGCACTGACGTTACAAATCCAAGTTCCCTCTCTAACACTACAAGTTTGCTTTAACCCATCATATTGTTTGTTACTCTTTAAGATTATAAAAACTCAAAAATTGGCAAAATGTGATGTTAGTCTGTAAATAATTGTTTGCATTTAGTATTATGTGTGTACTATGGACGATAAAAAAGAAAATCTAGTGTGTCCATTAGGCTGATAGTCAAAACTGTGGTTGGTCGTAAATTATCCGACGGCTTCGGCCCCTCCCCGTTATTTATTTATCAGGCACCCATTTGGAGCTATGTTAATCGTACTTGAAGGAGCACAGTCATTGCTCTGATTAATATTGAATATCTTTCCGTTACTATTTATATCTATTTGATGCTATTATTTTCATTATTTAGTTATCCTAGTGTTATTTTTAATATACGATATCGATTATTCACCAATTTTGGTTGCATTATTTTAAATTGGAAATCTTTTGATTGAACCATACCTACTGTTTAATCTATACTAATGATATATTCGAGATGAGCAAAGCTGAATTTGAGAGACATTTCTATACAAAAGTCCTCAACTTTATAAAATTAGAAAACCATGATGAAGTAATGAAGCAAATGTATGAAATGGACAAAACAAACCTGACAATGAAAATTACGGCAAGTTTCGACCTAAATAACTTTTCAGTAACTCAAAGCCATATTTATTTAATTAGTAAAATATTTGATAAATTAATTCAAAATTGTTTAAAATTATGAAAAAACAATTTTGAATAAATAAGTTTTATTTTTTGTAAGCCAATTGATGCATTATTAGTCATGTGTGATAAAATCATGGATTCTAGTTAAGGCAATAATTGAATATAGAAAAATAAAGAAAATTAAGAAATATATCAAATTAAGTTAGTCCAATAAATTTACATATGTTTAAAACGTATATTTGTATTATTGGTATTTATATGTGTTTGAATTTGCTTAGTTGTTTAATGAGGAAAAAATATGGACGAAATAATAAAAATAAATGAAGATACGAAATTTAGTTGAATTAATCGCTTTGACAAGCTTCGAAGAGGTTGTTTAAATTTAGAGTTAAAATAAAGAAGAAATTAAGGCCGAAAGTGGAGAAAAATCAAAGACTGCCCAAACGAAAAGACACAATGAATCATCATTTGACAGTTAACAATCAAATAGGAAACTATCAAATAAGAAATGGAAGGAAAACTTGTCAAACTAAGCAAAATAAAAACTAATTAAGGTACTTGTATGATATAGCGTCTACCATTCAAGTTATTCATCCATTGACAAATTGTAGAAATGGTTTTTTAGTTAGTTTCTATCAGCTTAGCGAGAGATAAGACAAAGAGAAGTGACAGAATCAATTGGATATATATAATTTGGGCTATATATTTACACATTTGGGGGGGGGGGGTAAAGTATTCGGACAGTGTGAAGTTACAAAACAATTCATTTTCATAATATGCACAATAATTGTACTTAAGACATGAGGTATTCAGACCCATTATACTCCCCCCCCCCTCCTACCCTATTGCCCAAATATGTAGCCCAAGTTTGTTTCTTGCGTTAAATAAAAATCATACTTAGTTATGATTTAACCACTAGGATTAAGCGTGAGAGATACAGGTTATAATTAGATGAAGGATATTAGGTTGGCGCTATATAATAAATAAATTACGTATCATATTAATGAATATAGGCACTAAAAAGTTTTGGGGAAAAGTTTTGTGAGTTTGTTAACCTTATCAGGGAGGTCGAAACTATAGATGCTGAGTACGTCTTTTGGACAATATTTTTCGTGCAAGGGTTTGTTAATGCAAGTAATTTTTATTACCTTAAATTAAGGCGAGAAAAAAGTGTACTATTCAGACAATCTATAAATATTATAATCTTCTTCTTTTGCCCACAAATATTGTATGTTTACTAAATAAATGTGTTTTCATTTTAAAAAGTGATGTCGTTTTAATTTTTGGCTTCATATATAATTGTGTCTATGTTTCGACTTATTATTTAATGTGATAAAATGAAGTGTCTCTTTAATGATCAAGAATTTCATATTGTTAAATGTTTATAAATTTAAAATTTTAATTGTAGTAACTGAATTATCTAATATTATGCTTATGGTATATATATATATATATATATATATATATATATATATATATATATATATATATATATATATATATATATATATATATATATATATATATATATATATATATATATATATATATATATATATATATAATATTTAAAAAATGATTTATATGTAATATTTTAGGTAGGAGCTTTGAAAATTGTACTTTGAAAGAAAAATCTAAGAGACAACATAGAGGGTCAGTTGATTTTAAATCACATGAATTCTGACAATAACATCCGAAAGCAAGGGTTGGAGAATGGTCCTCCAAAATGAAGACAAAGGGATTGTATTACAAAAGAAAAGTTGAAAAAGTAATAAAAGAAGTAAAGAAAAAAATCTCCAAAGCTCTAAATTATGAAATTGAAATGTCAGAAGACGAAAAAGAAGACGAAAGAAATTTTATCAAAAAAGCAGAAGATTTTGATAGGCTCGTGGGCCTTTTAAAAGAAAACTTATGTCTGTTGGGAGATCCCAAAAATTCCAGATTCTGACCTTGGTGCCAGAATCTGATGGATCAGACTGATGATGCCAGAATCTTGGAGCCAGAAAAAAGTTGCTACAGAATTTCAGGTGACTGAATATGTGGTAAAACAAGCAAGAAAACTTAAACCAGAGCAAGGTATCCTAGCTATCCCTGACCCTAAAAAAGGTAACATACTCTCCAAAAACCCAGTTAAACTTGTGACAGACATTTACCAAAGTGATGAGAATTCAAGAGACTTACCCGGAACAAAAGATAAAGTTAGCATTAAAAAAAAATATTTATAGGCAAAAAAGACTTATTATTCTCAGTAATTTGAGAGAGCTTTACTCGTATTTTAAACGTGAATGCCACCACTTGAAAATGGGATTCTCGAAATTTTGCAGTATAAGACCAAAGTGGTGTGTACTCGCTGGGTCAGCAGGTACCCATACAGTATGTGTATGCAACATACACCAGAATTTGAAATTGTTACTCGATGCTGTGAAAATTGAAGAAAGTTACAAAGATTTGATCAAAATGTTGGTTTGTTATGTTGATAACAGTGAGTGTATGCTACGCCATTGTGACAACCGTCCGTCTGATGATGCCCTGATTGAATACTTAACTGCAAAATTGAGCGAAGATTATGATTTAGAAGAAGAAATAACTATAAGCCAATGGGTTAATACTGACAGGACAGAAATGGTCCAGCAATCAATCAGCGTTGAAGGCTTTATTTCTTTACTGAGCAAATCTGTAGAAAACCTAACCCCAAATTCGTATATTACAAAATCACAGTCTAAAACTTTTAAAAAACTGAAAGAAGATCTGCCTTTGAATACAGCAATTGTAGCAATGGATTTCAGTGAAAATTATTCTTACACCATTCAAAATGAAATCCTAAGTTATTACTGGAACAGAGGTGGATGCAAAACTCATCCAGTTGGACTCTACTTGAAAAAGAATGATAAAGTTTTAATTTCCAACCATTGTTTCATAAGTGGTGATTTACAACATGACACTTGTTTTATGAATTATGTACAAAAAGAAATTTCGAAATGGCTGAAAGAAAAACATCCCGAAATGAACCAAGTTCATTATCTCACTGACGGCTGTGCTGGTCAATACAAAAAAGAAATAGTTTCAAAAAACTAACAAAGCATCATGAAGACTTTGGAATGAAAGCCAAACTTTCATTCTTTGCAAAGAGCCACGGGAAATCAATATGTGATAGCTTGGGAGGGACTGTTAAGAGAATTTTGAGAAAAGCCAGCCTTCAACTTTCAGATGAAAATCAAATAAAGACAGCAACTGCAGTTTATGATTTCTGTAAAGTCAACATTGAAAACATAAATTTTCACTTAATTGACGAAAAAATGCTGAAGCTTTGAGATTGGAGTTAATGTCGTGATTTTTAACCACCAAGACTATTCCCGGTACTAGAAGTTTCCATAATTTCAAACCATTAAATACAAATGAAATTGAAATAAGGAGGACTACTGATAGTCCTAATCCTACTCTAATGCTTTCTTTTGATTCTGCTATGGATTGGGTCTGTATTCAACCATCTTTAGACAATTATGTGGCTGCAAACTACAATGATAAGTGGTATTTTGGACTCGTTAAAACTGCGTTTCATGAAGAAGAAGATGCTGAAATTCTTTTTCTTCGCCCTCCAGGACCTGCTGCCAGCTTTTACTGGCCTCAAAGAGGAGACTTGTGCATAATACCTTTGGAGCACATTATAAGTAAAGTTGATGCACCACAATCAATTAGCACTGGCAGAATGTACTATTACAAAAAAGAGTGTATCAGAAAAACAGAAAAGTATTGGATGAAGTGGAAAAAATATAACTAGCAGAACTAATAATTGCTGTAAAATATATTGATTCTTAGACTTCAGTTTCTATTTTGTTTCACATTTATTAAATGTAAGTAAACCGCAAATTTATAAATTCTTAATAATATTCTACTTTTTCCAGCAATACTTTTGTAAAATTTTCTCTGGAAAGAGAGACTTTAACAGAATGGAAGTTTTCCAAATCCATAAAACACTGTCGTTCCTGAATTCGGAGTATTCCAAAAAATTTAAAGAAGCATGTGTGGTGTAAATTAATACATCATTCGATTCAAATTTTTACTACTTCCCCATCGAAAAATTAGTATTTTTTTAGAATTATTGCCATAGGCGTCTGAAGAAAACATTTGAAAAGACTAAAAAATTAGAGACGTGTGAGAGGAAAAAGATTTGCAGGTTGATGATGCAGCTCCATATGAATTTGTAGATTCTCAATTTCAGTTTTAATGCCCAGATTTTCTCCAATAATTTTTAATATTTGTGTGGTGAATCCAAAATTTATATTTTATTTTAAAAGGCTTAATTCCACGGTAAATCGCTGGAGAACATATGCGCACCTGCCTGCGACTAATGAATAATAACTCCATTCTGTTGCCCTTCCCTGCCAACAAGGAGGCGCCGCTGATGGTGATCCTAATTTCATTACAATTTTAAAAATAAATCCAAAATGAAATGAATCAAGATACGCGTGGGATGAAAAATGTATGGATTTGTTAGCAAGGCTAACCTGGGTCAAATCCATACTGTGGTGCCCAGATACAAGGCTTCAACACCATATCTCTCCCGGTATGCTGGTGTGCCTTTGATTCACTATCAGCTATGATTCTAGCTTCAAGTTTATCTAACAAACCAGCATTCTTATTTTAGATCAATATTAACTTCATTCTTATACAAATGTCGATTCAGTATTTACTGTTTACTTCCACATGGTCTTAAAAGTAAATATAATTTCTCTAGTTATTTTCAAAATAAATTTTGCTATGAATTAATTAAATAGGAACTAGAAGCAGCTGAATATCTGTGAGTTGTTGATCTTTAGTTCTATAGCTGTATTTATATTAAGTATAATTTGATTCCAAACATAAAAAAAGAAGTTAAAACCACTTTAAAATATCATACCTTAAGTTATATTTCCTTTAAGTATAATTTAGTTTAAAATATAGACGAAAAAAGCTTAGGTATACCTTTGAAGAACAGCAAGAGTCATACCTGAGCAGTCCAATGTTTGTTTTCCCATCAATTTCCAACGTTTGCCTGTAAACGTAATAGTGACCAGAGTTGAAATTAATACCTGTATGAACAACGATGGCAATTGCTATATATTGCTCCATGGATACCACAATGTCATTTTAGCTAACGTCTGACATGACCTCGCTAATTGTTCTTTTCAATAAAATGTGACCTGGCTCAATATAAACTATTCTTCCCGTAGTTTTACGTGCCATTGCACTCCTGTCCAAGCTAATCGCAAGAAATTGCGAGATTTCGGTAAAAACTGTGTGTGATGTTAGCTGATGTTCATTTGGGTAAAATTTTCCAACAGAATTTAGACTTATCACATCACTAAATTGAATGTCCGATCTATAAACAACCTCTTCCTTAGCTGGTGCATCGAGCCTTAAAACTCCTGGAACTGGAAAATAGCACACTTTTCTATTTGTCATATTATCATCAATTTGGCTCAACATTTGTGTGGCGAATCAAAAATCTACCTTTTTTTTTAAAAGGCTTAATGCTAAGTGAAATCACTGGAGAATTATGCGCACCTGCTTGTGATTGTTGAACAATAAATCCATTCTGCTGCCCCTCCACCGCCAACGAGGAGGTGCCGCTGATGCTGATCCTAATTTTATTACAAATTCCAAAATAAAACTCGAAATGCAATGAATTAAGATAAATCAGGGGAGAAAAATGTATGAATTTGTTATCCAGGCTAACCCAGGTCAAATCCATATTGTGTTACCTAGGCATAGGGCTACCACACCAAGTTTTTCATGTGTGCTGGCATGCCTTTGCTTCACCGTCAGCTACTATTCTAGCTTCAAGTGTATCTAACAAACCAGTAGTCTTATTTGCGAAGCCCAGGAACAAGGCTTACACACCATGTTTTCCGGGTATGGTGGTGTGCCATTCATAAACAAATGTCAATTCAGTATTTAGTTTATACTCCCACATGGTCTTAAAAGTAAATTAAATAAAAAAACAAGTTTTTTGAAATGAAAGTAAGGAGCGACATTAAAACTTAAAACGAACAGAAATTACTCCTTATATGAAAGGGGCTTTTCCTCCTCGACACCCCGATCTTTACGCTAAAGTTTTTTATTGTTTTAAAAAGTAGAGTTGCTAGAAAGAATCAAACGTCTGTTCGTTTTAAGTTTTAATGTCGCTCTTTACTTTCATTTCAAAAAAACTTGTTTTTTTTATTCAATTTCTGAAAGTTTTTGAATTAATACATGTCTAATTTTGACTCTCTGTACATAAATTATTAAAATGAAATTTGCATATTAATTCTTTTTTTTGCTAAATGGCTTTCTCTTAGTTTTGATCAGACGATTTTGAGAAATAAGGGATGGGGAAGGAGGCCTAGTTACCCTCCAATTTTTCGGTTACTTATAAAGGCAAGTGAACTTTTAATTTTTAACGAACGTTTTTATTAGTGAACAATATACGTAACTTAAGAATTAACTTACGTAACAAACTTTTATATTCTTATATTTATATTATGTATATGAGGGGGTTGGTCCCCTCGTTAATACCTCGCTCTTCACACTAAAGCTTAAATTATGTCCCAATTCTTTGAGAATGATCCCTAAATCAGAAAGGCCATAGAATAAATAGTTGAAATTACTAAAAATAATTTACCATAAAGAGCGAAGTATTTATCTTCTTCTAAATACCTCGCTCTTTACGCTAAAGTATTTTTAGAACCCCTCATATGCGTAATAATCTCTGTTCATTTTAAGTTTTAATGCTTCTCCTTACTTTCAATTGAAAAAACTTTTTCATGTTTATATTTTCATTGTTGTTTTTTTAATAGTAATGCTAGAAAATCCTGCGCCTTTTTCATTGAATGTTTCTTCCCCCATGAAATATTCCTCCAAGGAAATATCCTCCCATATAGCCCCCTCCCTTGAACCCCACACCCAAACAAAAAAAAAATTGGGTACACTTCCCAATAACCATTACTGAATGTAAACATTGATCAAAGTTAGTAACTTGCAGCCCCTCCCCCAGGGACTGTGGGTGGTAAGTCATCCCCAAAGACATAGTTATTATGGTTTTCGACTATGCGGAACAAAATATCTATCTCAAAATTTTTATCTGTGGACTTTGGGGAAAAGATGAGGGTGGGAGGTGGCCTAGGTGCCCTCCAATTTTTTCGGTCACTTAAAAAGGGCACTAGAACTTTTTATTTCCGTTAGAATGAGCCCTCTTGCAGCACTCTAGGACCACTTGGTCGATACAATGACCCCTGGGAAAAAGAAAAAAAAACAAATAAACACGCACCCGTGATTAGTCTTCTGGCAAAAAGTACGAAATCCCAAAATATTTTTTTTTTCTAAATATTTTCCAAAATAAGCTAAATTTTCTCAGGCTCCTAACTTTTGATGACAAAGACTAAATTTGATAAGACTTATATACTTGAAATCAGCATAAGAAATCCGATTCTTTTGATACATCTTTTAGCATCGAAATTCCATCTTTTTTTAGTTTCGTTTACGATTGAGCCGGGCCGCTCCTTACTACAGTTCGTTACCACGAGCTGTTTGATATAAATTCCCTAATGATTTAAAAAAAATAAAGTTTGCTATGAAGTAACTAAATATAAACTAGAAGTAGGTAAATATTTCTGACTTATAGCTATATTTCCCTTAAGTATAATTTAGCTCCAAACATAAAAAAGGAAGCTAAAACTACTCTAAAATATCATCCCTTAAGTTATAGTTCCTTTAAGTATAATTTAGTTTAAAACATAGTCATAAAAAGCTTAGCTAAACCTTTGAAGAGCAGCAAAAGTCATACCTGAACAGTCCATTGTTTGTTTACCCATTAACTTCACATTTGAGTCATCTCAGAGACACTATGTACCTTCCAACGTTCGCCTATAAACGTATTAGTGACCAGAGTTGAAACTAATACCTGTATATACAACAGTGGCAATTGCTATACATCGATCCAAGGATATCACGGAGTCATTGTAGATAACGTCTGATATGAACTGGCTAATTTTTCTTTTCAACAAAACGTGATCTGGCTCAATACCAAATATTCTTCTCGTAGTTTTATGTGCCATTACACTCTTGTCCAGTTAATCACAAGAAACTCTGGCATTTGTATCTTTAAAACTTTAAAAGTTCCATCATTGCTAAGGAAATTGGAGCTTATCCTCTAATAGCTAATGAGTGAGTAGTGGGGTATTGCGGAGGAGATGACCCCCCTTATATATGCAATAATTTGTGTTCATTTTAGGTTTTAATGCTGCTTATTTCCACCTACAATAAAACTTTTTCAATTTATTTTCTCATTGTTCTTAGATAATGCTAGAAAATCCTGTGCTCTCTTCTTGCAAATTATCTTTCTTCGTGATACATTCCTCCATGGAAAGATCCTACCACGTAACCACTTCCCCCTACCCCCCTTTAACGTGAAAAGTCCCCTTGAAAACGGCTGTGGTGGATTAAATCGTCCCGAAAGACATAATTATTAAGTTTTTCGACTATGCTGAACAAAATGGATATCTCAAAACTTTGATTCAATGACTTTGAGAAAAAAGAGCTAAGATTTTCGTTAAGATTATTTGGCTTTTAGGGGTTTTTTCTCCCTATTTTCTAAAATAGGGCAAATTTTCTCAGGCTCGTCACTTTTTAAGGGTAAAATTAAAATTGATGAAATTATATATTTAGAATCAGCGTAAAAATACGATTCTTTTAATGTAACAATTGGTACCAAAATCCCACTTTTTAGAGTCTTGGTGACTATTGAGCCGGGTCGCTCCCTACTGCAGTTTGCTACCACGATCTGTTTTGAAAAATTCTCCCGATTACACCTATCTATCCTTCCTCGTTGTTTCATCGTAAACTTCTACTCGTAACTAGGCTATAATATATATTAATTTTCATATCATATTTAATTTTTGGAAGGGGTGATGTAAATTTTTATGGCACTTGATATCTACCAAGTGACATTTAGCAATCGCAAGTTCTGTTGGTCTCTCTATCGGTTCCGGTTTTCCTAGTTTAGGCTCTTTCAGATAAGCTAGAACAATGAAATTTGGTAGTTGTGTCAAGGACCAGACCAAATTGAATTAGAAATTTTTATCTTCCTGATTTGACTTTCTGTGGGGGAGTGGGGGACGGTTAATTTGGAAATATTAAAAAAATGAGGTATTTTCAACTTACGAACAGATGATCAGATTTTAATGAAACTTGATATTTGGAAGGGTATCGTGTTTGAGAGCTCTTGTTTTAAATCCTGACTGGATCCGGTGACATAGGGGGATTTGTAGGGGATAATCTAAAATCTTGGAAAACGCTTGGAGTGGAGTAATCAGGATGGAACTTGGTGAGAAAAGTAAGCAGAGGTCGTGGATACATGATTAACATAAACAGAATGGATCCGCTCTCTTTGGAGGAGTTGGGGAAGGGTTAATTCTTGGGGAAGGGATTTGGTGAAGGATATAATTCCATTCAATTTCTTTAGGGTTGGTTGACGTGGGGTTTGTTGGCCTTCTTTTAGTTTTATTTTTCTTCTTTATTTTTCGGACGTCATATGCGGACAAACAAACACACATATGCGACCAAACACAAAACATGGACAAACTTACAACTTATTTTTATATACTAGCTGTTGGTGTGGCGCTTCGCGCTCCTCCCCCCAAGCCCCCCGCGCACGTAAGTCGTTACGCGCCATATTAATTACGCGCCATTGTAGTTGTGTCCCTTTGTCCCACCTGTGAATATAGATAAATATATATATATATATATATATATATATATATATATATATATATATATATATATATATATATATATATATATATATATATATATATATATATATATATATATATATATATATATATATATGTATATATATATATATATATATATATATATATATATATATATATATATATATATATATATATATATATATATATATATATATATATATATATATATATATATATATATATATATATATATATATATATATATATATATATATATATATATATATATATATATATATATATATATATATATATATATATATATATATATATATATATATATATATATATATATATATATATGTTTTAACTACGTAAAACTTGCGAATATACGACATTTTTCTCTGTCCCATTGTCTGTGCATATAAATAGATTGTCATAGATTGTCAGAATATGTCTTCTTTCCGACTCTTGAACATGCAACATATAATTGTCCATGATAAAAACAATCCTTATTCAGATCTATACTTCATTTTTCTAATGATTACCCTTAAGCTTTGTTGATGGTGATTGCTAATCGAACATTCCCTGTGTCCCCATCGTCATTTATATATCCCACCTGTGCCCCAAGCGTCTCCGTTGTAGTTGTGTCCCTGTCTTCATTTATATTCCCTGTGTCCCGGTCGTCATTTGTGTCCCATGTCCAAGTGTCCCGGTCGTCATTTGTGTCCCGGTGTCCCAGTCTGTAATTTCTCTTTGAGTGTCCCGGTTGTTATTTATATTCCCTGTGTCCCGGTCGTCATTTGTGTCCCGGTGTCCCGGTCTGTACCGTCATCTTATAATGCACTGCGCTGTTTACACCACATATGATGCAACAAAATACTTAGTAAAGTAAGTTAAGACTTCGTACAGAAGGGATAGCCGTAGAAACTTCGGGAAGGTAGGGGCGTAGAAAAGGCTCATTCAATTGGAATAATTCAATTCTACTGGCCCTCTGGTCCCCCATGACGTCCGATCAAACTTTTAGATAAACATTTATTCAGAAGAGTCAAAAGGTCTAATAGATATTCCTCCGGGATGACACGGCCTCTTGAGCCTCTTGGGCCAGTCCATAAATGATACAAACTGAATATTGTTTAAACACACTTTTCATAATTGAATTAGGAGGGTCTTGAGGTGTGCTATTGATGTGAAATTCTTCGATATCATTCTCCAGATTAAAAGGATGATCCTGTTTGCTGTGCGAGGAAGGGGAGCGGAATGGGCCTAAAAATTTTCCCTGACCAGTTTGAAACTGACAGCCATAAGTCCTCAGCCAGGACGAATATAATAAAACAAACATTTGCTACAGGGCACACCCACTCCCCCCTAAAAAAAATAAAAGCAAGGACCAAAAACTTTTTTCAATGGGCTCAAAGGTTATGTCCTGAAAAATATAGGCCCCCCGACTAAGTTTCGAAAAAAATTTAATATAGCCATTTTGTTCAGAAGCACCGAAAGGTTTCATAAGCACGCTTCCAAGATCAGTATCACACTCACAGCCCCATGGGGCAATAGCCCTAAATAATGTAAGTCAGTCATTGTTCACAACTAAGTGTTATCAGAATTTATGTGAGAAACATTTCCCATAAAAATAAGTTTTTAAAAGAAAAGTCAAAAGCCATATTAAAACCCAAGATGAGCAGAAACAAAGTTATTTGATAAATCAGACATAAGCTGAACAACAAGAACTACCAGTGAATGAATAAAATCCAAGACAATGTTAGGGAAGAAACCAAAAACGAGCATAACAGAAATTTCGATAAATAAGAGTGGGAATAACATCCTTCAAAGGCCAGAGCGTCAGTATTTATTATCACTATGTCTTCTGTATTTATTCACTTTAATTTCTATTCGTTTTGGGTTATATTTATTCATTGATAGCAGGGCCATATCTAGGTTTTTGCTCGGGGGGAAGGGGGGCGGAGGGTACACAAAAAGACTTAAAAACGCATCAAGAATTTGTTTATATGCATTTTTGTAACGTTTTAAGAGTCGGACAAACATTTGGGGGAGGAAGGGGGTTAAACCTCCTACACCTCACCCCCCACCATGGATACGACCTTGATTGATAGTAATTTATTTGTATTTTAAGATTGATTAGTACATGACTGTATTTCTGACCGTCTCTGGTTTTAATATGATTCTTTACTTTTTCAAAAATTCATTTTGGAAAAGCGAATCTATAAATGTATGACCCCAAAATACGGATATCAATAATGTATTCCAACTCCCAAACTCATATCCCAAAGCACCCCAAAATATATCCCAAATATCCCAAAAAATATCCCAAAATATATATTTAATCTAGCAATTTCTAATAGAACAAACCCGTCGAAAATATAGATGGTCACCAGGCACGTACGCAGGAATTTTTTTCGGGGGGGGGGCCAAAACCTTTCAAACAGCGGATATATAGTAGCACATTTTTTATTTAGTAATGCAAAAAGCAAGTATATCGGAAAATACAGATTAACTTTAATCTGTAGTATTGTAGCAGAAGGGGGAAGAAGACTGAAGCCTCAAAAGAACGTTTTAGGCTCAGGTTATGTTCATGGTGATTTAGAACCAGTGATTAATCTATTATATACCACTGAAAGGGAGATTTTAGGGTTAACAGTGCAATATGGGTACAGTGGGGGGTAGTTCTTCTATTGCAAAAACGTAGATTTTAATGAAGAATGATAGTTTCCAAAATTGATCCATTAAAAGCTGTACTTTATCCTGAAAAGGGGGGATAAACGCCCCAATAACAAGGATAATTCTATTTTGCTGTGGAAAGCAAACTCTCTTTACAAAAAAAAAAAATAACAGTAAAATTGCTAATTACTTCAAAGAGGGTAAAAAGTTAGACAGAAAATGGGTTAATAATTGGGCTGTGACTTGACCGGATAATTGCATGCTGTAAAATCCCCCAAAATATGCTTCACATTTGTATCTAGATTCTTAATAAATGTCCTACTTTTGCCAGAAATCCCAAGAAACCATGGGGAAATTAAACATTTCACAAAATTTCGGAGGGGAGGGGCGGGCCCGAAGCCCCCCCCCCCTCCTGCGTACGTGCCAGATGGTCACGTTACTCACAGTAAAAATTATACAAGCTTCAATTTACTAACTGTTACTCTATGAGAGTTTCTGTCCAAAATTATTTGTATGACAATTTCTATTCTGTGGCAGTTTTCTTTTGACATTTTAAACGGAAATCTGAATGGCAAAAAACTCTTAAAAAATAATAAACAGCATTTGCTAAATAAGTTGAAGCCTCAACGAGGTCAACGGGGGCAATGGAATCCTTCTCTTTCTGTAAAAACACTTCTAAGGTTCCTAGAGGAAAATATTCCATAACTAGAGATGGCACTAGGGCGGCAGGCAGTACAATGCCATAAAAAGTGACTATAGAATCACTTCTCCAATGTTGAGACAACCGGACGGATTGCATAAATGGCCTAAAATCTTGAATTGATTAGTTAAATCTTCGTGTTGGAAAACCTATGAGAAAAAAAAATTAATAATCACAGATGAGGATGCTTATTACGTATCTATGTATCTCAATATGGCTCCAGATTTTGTTACCCAGCCTAATATAACATCCTACGGCTATAGACGATATGTAAAGCCACCAGTTTGCGGATTTCTTACATATAAAAATACAGCTGGTCCTATTTTCTTAGATTTTATACTTCCCCGAAGAATTTCAGGTTGCCCCTTCAACTGTTAAACCCAAAAGAATAAATTCATAAGAGCCCATCTCTAAGGACTTGTCTTTGAACAGTAATGAGCTTCTAAGCAGTAATATTTGAAAGTGTAAAAAATTCTATAGTGAACAATTCAAGCCTACAAAAAATAGAATTTTGGGTCTAAAACCACCATTTTTCTACATTTTCCACCTTTACAAGCCACTTACAATCAGACTTGTAGGGTTTAAGTTCACAGAAATTAATCAATCCTATCCCACCCCCCAGATTACCTGCACAAATCAAATTCTTTTAATAAATGTTTGATAGTAAAGAAATCTCTATAATAAAAGCGTCTGCATGCAAAAATCGGCATTTTTTCCTTTTATTCATTCGAGTGTAGAGACGATGGGAGGGAGTATATAAATAGTTCTAATTCACAAAATTATTATTTAAATATTTTTCTTGAAGAGACCACGCAAAGAAAAAAAAAATAACGGAAAAACTCATTAAGAATAAATAAAATGAATATTGCAATATAAGACAAGCTGGTTAGCTTGTCCAAAGGTTTTATTTTTCAACTAATTTGTCCCCTTTCTGATAAATTCCAGTCATCAGGATTCCTACCAATAGCAGCTATCGCACTTCAGTCAAATACTGAGTAAGAAATACATATAAATATCAATAATAAACATAATTGCTACTACTGCCATTACTTACATTACTACTACTACCATTATTTACAGCTCACTACAACACAAGGCCGACTGAGGCTAACACAGCTACGCGCACTCTGTCCATGCCATTCCATTTAAAACACCCATCCAATGAAATTTAAAATTCCTTCCAATGCCTCCCTATATCATGGGTCTTGTTTGTTCTGAAGATCTTTTTTTAGAAGACTAACGTCTCAGCTTTTCTCAGCTATCCTGGTCATCTCAGCCTTTCACTCAATATAGCCCTAGAAAGCAGAATTGTACCAACACTTTTCGTGCAGCCTACTGTTTGAAATACGGTCAGTCAGCCAGGTACCAAAATAAATTCGTATGCAATTTCTCTGGAAAACATTTAGTTTTTCAGAGTACTGATGCTTTAGAATCATATTTGACCAGTGTCATAACCGTAGCTACCAATATTCTAATCTTGGTTTTTAGAATTATCTACATATTTTCCAACCTTTTTTCAACTGTGAAAAACACCCTGAGCCATGGCTATTTGACTTTTAAGATCTTCACTGCTACCACAATCTTTACTAATGATACTACCAAGGTAAGTGAAGCTGTTTATTTCATCATTCTTCATCAAGCTGTCTAATTATTACCCGTCGACACCTTTTCATCTTTACTTATTCCTAGCCTTAGCGATTAGTCTCTGAACTCTTAGCACTTTGAACTCGCAAAACCTCCAAAAGTTCATTCATTTTGCCCGCACTTTCATTTAGGATGCTTAAATCATCAGAATAATCTAGGCTCAGGAAAGTTGTGCCTCCCCGTTTGGTTCTGTATTCTCCCGTTGCCTTTCCTATGCTCCTTAGGACAATGTCCATCAAATTGACCCATGTAAAGGGAGATAGTATACAACCCTGCTTAACTTCTGATTCAATACGAAATCAGCTGCTAACCTCATTTCCAACCTTAACCGCAGCTGTATTATTCTCGTATATAGCACTAATCACTTTCACATATTTGTCTTGTATACCACACAAGGATAAGATATTCACTAAAGCTCTTCCATTAAAAGGATCGAGCACTTGTTCATAGTCATAAAACTGAGGACTAAAGGTGTTTAATAACTTAAGCACTTCTAAATTATTAATCTTAGTGTGAAATTAGGCCAACACATCCTCTACCCTTCCTAAAACCACACTGATCTTCTCTTATAACTTTATCTGCAGCATTTTTCAGTCAAAAAGGTAGAATATTACGAAGTAATTTGCAACCTACAAAGATCAGGCTAATGCCTCAATAATTACCATACTCACTCTTATCACCTATCTTATACAATGGTTTAATAAGGGTTTAGTTAAAATCGCTAGGTACTCCCCCTTTTTGAAAAATCACATTCATAATCTTCGGTATGAATATTACCATACTCACTATTATCACCTCTCTTACACAGTGGTTTAATTAGAGCTTTCCTAACATCGCAAGGCACTTCCCCTTTTTCAAAAATCGTATACATAATTTTCGGTGACTTATTTCTAACCTCAGAACCGCCATATTTAAGAAACTCATTTACCACACTATCAGTACCTGGAGCCTTATCATTTTAAATCCTTTTTAGTACTGTCCCTAATTCTTCCTCACAAAACAAATCTTCCTTCGCATCCAAAGTAGCAAAAACTTTTCCATTTTCCTCTATATCTTTATTCCAATTCTATCTCGGTTTATGACATTCTCAGGATGTTCTGCTCATCTCTTATTATCTCTTTCCTCATGACTAATTGTGGCCCTGATCCTATATTTACTTGGTACAAGTCCAGATTGCCTACTCCTTCTCAATTTATTGACTTACCAGTACAATATTTTACTATTATGCCTTCTAGCTGCATCTTTCATATCCTTGGCAATTACACTTCACACTTCTTTAGTTCATTTTCTAATGCTTTCTCCACTATTTTTACATTCCTCTTGTTTCCTATTCTTATTCTCTATTAGCTTCCTTGTTCCTATTCCTCTCTTCCCTAAGTCATAATCAGTAACTACAAATTTTATTTTCCTAAGATTATTCCATCCATCATCTACATTGTCAAATTTTAAACTCTCCAGTTTAGTATTCAACTGTTCCTGGAAAATTTCGCTCAAATTCTCATCCTGTAGTCAACCAGCATCATAAATTCTCGGGAGGCAGTTACGTTTCCTAAATTTCAGCTTTAAGTTAACCCAAGACACTACTAGATACTGATCTCTATTTTTAACATCAATAACAGTACCCCAAGGTACCGTAGTATTTTGTAATGACCCTTTCAGTCTTTGGTTTGCAGTAACAAAATTAATAAAGCTTGTTGTCTTGCCATCACGTGAATTCCATGTCGTCTTGTGGGCTATTTTATCATCAGTGGTTATAGTTAAGCTCTTATAACCTAAAAAATTCCTGTAATCTGTAGCCATAACTGTTTTCTTTTCCTACACAAAATTTACCTTGGCTAAGATACCATCTATCCCTATTTCTACCCATGATGGGCGTTAATATCTTCCAATGAAAACACGAATTTTCTACCTTGGACCCTGTCTATTTGCTCTAATAGCTGTAATTAAAATTCATATGAGTCACTACTATCTCCATCAGTCGGTTCTACAGGGGCACATACTACCATAACCGAAACCCTGCATCTTTAACTCATAAAATGAGCGATTAGTATTCTATTATTAATAAATTTTTGCAATCCTGAACCCATCTTGGTCACAACATGGTTTTCAGAACTTGGCGATGTTCTTCTATCAACAGGAGTTGAAATCCTGCAGAAATAATATGTGGCATGTTACCTCCAATTCATTTTATATTCCTACAAATATTATGCTACTACAAGGAGGCAATGCATAGTTGATAAATTAGCAAGAATAAGGTGTTTTCAGACCAGGAACGCCCGCCAAAACAGACCAAGCCCAGAATTATTATCCATTAATGAGAATCCCGTTCGAATGATATTTTGTTTACTAGGTTATAATTTCCTCGAAAGACATCACTCCTCAAGTGGGTATACAGCTGACCGCAAGGTCCTCAGTCTTTCAGGTACCCTGGAAGGGTCGAAGCGGAGGCTATTGTCCATAGATCTTACGCCCTACCGTAGTTGTGCTCCTACAGAAAATCCTCCCACGATGGTTTTCTCCGTCATCATGTAATTTAACGCATTACTTGGATGGGGTTTATAACTCACAACACGTGTACACACCAGTAGGCCTTCCTGAGTGTGGATTTGAGGGCTCTCTTCCTCCTCCGCCTGTATTTATGACCCCGGGAGAGGGTCCTCCAGTTTTCAATTATGAATCCCCAGGGACAAGGTCCCTTCTTGGTCCATGCCTCCCATTGAAGTACCCTATATATATATATATATATATGTGTGTGTGTGTAGGACGTTCCCCCTATCACTACCTGAGGACGCAAGTGACCTGGCGGAAGCCCCTAATGAGCAGTAAACTCATAAGCCTACCACAACAAGCCTAAATCTACTATTTTAAGCCCAAATTTACAGATATGAAGCCTGAATTTACTATACAAAGCCTGAATCTACTATGTCAAACCTAAGTCTACTATGTCAAGCCTAAGTCTACTATATCAAGTCTGAATCTACTATGTCAAGCCTAAGACTGCTATGTCAAACCTAGGTCTACTATGTCAAGCCTAAGTCTACTATATCAAGCCTGAATCTACTATGTTAAACTTAAGACTACTATGTCAAACCTATGCCTACTATGTCAAGTCTAAGTCTACTATATCAATCCTGAATCTACTATGTCAAACCGAAGACTGCTTAGTCAAACCTATGTTTCCTATGTCAAGCCTAAGTTTACTATGTTAAGCCTAAGTCTAATACATCAAGCCTGAATTTACTATGTCAAACCTAAGACTGCTCTGTCAAGCCCAGGTCTGCTTTTTCAAACCAAGGTTAACTATGTCAAGCCTAAGTCTACTATCTATTTTAGGCACCTGTAGCCTAAGTCTACTATATCAAGCCTGAATCGACTATATGAAACCTAAGACCTCTATGTCAAATTTAGGTCTACTATGTCAAGCCTAAGTCTACCATATCAAGCCTGAATCTACTATATCAAACCTAGGTCTACTATGTCAAGCCTAAGTCTACTATATCAAGCCTGAATCTACTATACATAACCGAAGTCTGCTATGACGAACCTAGTTCAACTATGTCAAGCCAGAGTCTACTATGTAAAACGAAAGTCTTCCATGCCAAACCTAAATCTACTATGTCAAGCCTCAGTCTACTATGTCAAGCCTAAATCCTTTCGCTAAATAATATAATATTTAAATATTATAAATGATAATAAGAAATAATAAACCAACTTATACAATCAAGTGACTACGATGTTTGTGTTTCAAATTTGTTCGTCCAAATGGCTGAAATGATAAATTTTTGCGAGAAAAAAAGAAGCAGAAAGGGAGAAGGAGAGAGAGAGAGTTAGACAGTTAGATAGAGAGACAAAGTGAGAGAGCAATCTTATCGGCTTTCTTGATTGAATCACACTTCGTCCTAAAGCACTAATTAATGGAGTTGTCTGCTTTCTAAGAGATTAGTAAATAGGCTGAATTAAGTTCCACCTTTGAATCCATTATATAAGACTGCAAGTTTTGGATAGCAATGCTCGTTTCTTCTTTGCCATTTTTCCAAAAACCACGTCGGACTACGGTGAATCGATCTCGCATCTCCCATTCTTTTTCTATAATTTTATATGAATATATTTAACTAAATATTTGACTAAATATATTGGACATGAATTTATTTGACTATATACAGTGACTGAACATAACGAGAAAGAAATCCTTATGAAAACGTCTCCGACTGACTACATCCCAGAGCCAGGAAGCAGGCACTTAAGGCTCCATAATTATGCAAGATATTACGCAAACCCAAATCAACATGGATAAGCACGAGGGTTACTTACAAGGCCGTACCGAGAGGGTAGGGGGTTTGAGCTCCCCCCTCCAAAAAAAATGTTTGTCCGAATTGTAAAAAACGTAACAAAATAATATAAGCATTTTCTTATGCGTTTTTTAATGTTTTTTGTCAACCCCTCCCTAAGAAATCGTTTTGTAAAACGTCCCCGAAAAAATAAATCCTGAATACGGCCCTGGTTACTTATAATTAAGTTACTACCATACCTGCTCACACGTTTGGTCTGAGGAAGTAGGGAGACCACAGTCCATGAAATAAGTTCGATGTAGTAACACTAGAAAATAGTGAAAGATTCCAGTCTAAAATTGTACCTTTTCAAGCTTTCTCCTTTTCAAACTCTCTGAAACCCCTATTTCTGAGGATCACCGTCAGGTTTACCTATGGTTGCAAAAAACTTGAAACTACTTAAATTTTTTCTTCCTCAGCAAATTACATAATACATACATAACAACATATACATACAATATAACATATTACATAGTTGTAAGTTACACTTTAAAAAATACCCTTTCTTATCTTTAGATTCAGCCTTTATTTTATTTTCAAGAAGTGGATGTATTAATGCAAAAACAAATATATTTTATGTCAACAAATTAGTTCTAAATTTTAGGTCTTTTTTGCTTTTTCAACCCTATTTACTTCCTCTTATCGAGATTACAGAATTGAAATTGAAGACAAAATGTATATCATAAATAACATTCTTACAAAACAAGCAGAAAAAAAAGAGATAACCATTTTTCAAAATAGTTTAGATAAAATCTATTTGAAAGGCTAAGTCCATAAGAATGAAATGCAAAATATTTGCCCTCGGTATCCAATCAACACTTCAAGGAACGTTCAAGTTCATACACTTAAAACATAAAAAAATGTTTTAGTAGTATACTGTGTCTAAACAGTCCAAATGCTTTACACAAGTCAATTGTAATAACGTTTAACCATGTTTCCAGTAAACTAATTTCTAGTAAATTCACATCAAGAATATACACTAGGTAGTGTGGCACAAAGGCGCTGGTTTGGTTCCAAATTAGACATCATCAATGAATTTTTATTTCTGCGTTGAGCACTGAGGACGGCTTGGCGGAGGTCTCATGAAGAATCATGAAGCTAGGAGATGTTACGTTAGTAGCGTCAAGCGTGATTTGATTGATCAAGCTCTTTTTCAAAACCGAAAATAAGCAACATTGAGTATAGTTTTCATTAATTTGTCGAAATTGTTTTCCCTATTTTTTTTATATTTTCAAACATACATATTGAACTTGCTTTATATATCAGAAAACAAAATTGGTGTTCTTGGTTTTTCAATTATTTTTATGTTTTTTCATTTTTGTTAAATATCAATAGGGAGAACTTTAGCTTTTAGCCATTTGGTGAGAAGTCTTTGACACAATTTGATAAAAATTAGGATCTCGGGGTCACTTTTATATAACGATTCATTTCTAGCTCCTATGTTTGGCATTAGAGTTACATAATCGGCTTTCCATAGGGCTGGGTATTCACCAGTCCAAACACTAGCATCTCATATATCATCAAGGGGCTTTGCTAGTTCCTACAGAAAATGGCAACAAATACAAAGTAGAGACAATAGGGAAAATCTTTTCAAGACAGTGGAGATTATTTCTGTGGATATTTAGGCCCTATGCCCAAGGGCCGTCTTCGACACAATACAAAAATATATATATATATATATATATATATATATATATATATATATATATATATATATATATATATATATATATATATATATATATATATATATATATATATATATATATATATATATATATATATATATATATATATATATATACTAAACTTCCTGAAGTCCTGGTTGAACTTCGTTGAAGTAAGGATGCTAAGGCTATTATGAAAAAAGTTTTATAGTGTTTTTTTAATTATTTTGTTTTAATGCTCACAATTTGATGTAAGTTCATTTATATATATATATAGTTTCTCTCTTACTTTTGTATTGTGTTGAAGACGGCCCTTGGACATAGGGCCAAAATATCCACAGAAAGAATATCCACTGTCTTGAAAAGATTTTCCCTATTGTCTCTACTTTGTATTTGTTGTTATGGAAAGGCACTTTGGTCTTCGTCACTATTTTCGTCTAACAGAAAATGGGCAAAGCTATTAGAGGAGTTAAGCTATATCTAAAAGAGATAAGCCTGTTTACTGCTAAGTCGATATTTTTTTTCTTCTCCTCTTTGTGCATTTCTTTGAAGTTATGGATGCTGCCTGAAATTTTAGGAGGTTTATCCATTACTACGGTTGGTAAGGTTTTTTATAATTTATACAATATACTAACTAAAAGTAACAGCTATTGGCTCCAACAGCTAAATCCAACTTATCTACTTTTTTTTTACCATAATTTGTTCCAGAATCTTATACTACTACTTTTGATTGGCTTTTGACAGATGATCTATCTTATTTTTATAGTATTCTTTAGCCATTTTTCGTGTCTCCATCCCAATTTTATGTTATTGGATGGAGATATCCTATATATGTTAGATATTTTTGGAGGGAAAAACTATATATGTAGCATCCGTAGCATTTAATGTTCTGCTTTTGCACCCATCTCCTTTACCTTTCTTAAATAAGTAAGAACAGCATGGACTAGTGCCATGTAAATTCGAACTTTCTTTCGGACACATGCTTTGTGCCGATTCCATAGGAGTCTCGGGAGGAAGGCAAAAACTTTTTGCGCTTTCTCTATTCTCTCTTTGATATCACGGTCGGAAGATTCGTTAGTATAAACCCAGGTAAGTGACACAGGTAATTTTTTTCAACTGAACTGGATTGACGGTGAGTGAGAATGGTCTTGTCTCTATCCCGGCCACAGCGTCAACAAGCATGTTTTGGACTTCGTCAGATTTGAGAGGTTTCAAATACCTCGTCATTTAGATTCCATATCAACCGTCATTTCCATATCAACCTTGTCATTTAGGTCAGTCTGTGAAAGATTCTCTCCAATCTGAACTCCTGAATAAGAAAACAAATTTTCGGGGACCCAATCGACGCATTAACAAATTCGGAGAGAGAGTGCAGTCTTGTTTTACTCTGAATCGAACAAGGAATTCGTCATTTTCGTTGCCTTAAACTCGAACTCAGCTTACTAGTAGGACGTAGAATGCCTTCAAAAGGTAAATAAATTTCAGCGGCATTCCTTCATTTTCTAGGACTTTCCAAAATCAGGGGAAGATTACACCTTTCAAACCACTGGATAATGAGGCGAAGAGCAAAGAGATTATCATCACAACCTCAACTTTGCAACAACCAGCTTGATTTCCTCAGCTTCTTTCCTTCTTTGCTCCTTTGAAGCGGCTCAAAAGTTAGATCCCGAGCATTTTGACCGACAATATCTATTAGACTTATCCCGCAAAAATTTGTGCATGTACTTTCATCCCTTTTCTTAGAGAATTATAGAATGACTGATTGCATTATCTATTCTAAATGATTGAAAAAAAACATTGTCATTACCGGTTTTCCGGTTTCCATTACCAGTTTCCTGAACTATTATTTAACAGTTGACTTAAAAAAAGATATTTCACCATTAACTATGCACCATGCCATGCTGCAAACTAAGCAGGAACTCTACCAAAAGTAACTGCCGCTCTGTTATATTGCATACTAAGCAGGTAGTCTAGACAGAAGGCCTTAATTTAAGTTCCATTGACGGCAAATTATCTCAGAAAGATTACCATTTTAATTAAGCTTAAAAAGCTGAAAACTTTATTACCTCGAAAAACATGAAGTTTGGATTCAGGTATACAAACTGGCTTATTATCTCTTTTTTTCTTTGGTTCAAGAAGTGTCTTATCAGAGCAGCACAGAAGCAGCAATGGGGGCCGATCTGAAAGAAAGTACATGAACAAAAATGGCAAACCATTATATAAAATGAATAAACGATGGAAATACGAACAAGACGACTCAAACTTTGAGACATTTTGCTCTTTCTGTTTTGTGTATCTTCCAAAGTTTTTTTTTTGCTTTTGCGTTTGACATCTTGGTGGAGATCTCTGCCAAAATACTTGTTTTATATTTACATTGTGATCAAAGGTTGAGAATCCCTTCGTTTTATTCAGTCATTTTTCTCGCTTCTCGGTTGTTTTGCATTATGTCTTGTATATCTTGTCTCAGAGCGTATATCCTTTTAAGCATATGTTGAGAATGCAGACTCAAAGAGATAAAATGAAGTAAAGCCCACAAGTATTTCTATTGTAGTTTTGCAAATAACAATGTATCTTTGAATACATCTATATTCAAAACTGTTCATAACTTCCTTCGCGATATTTATATTTTACAATATTGTCTATACTAATCTCAGGCAGATATTGAAAATCTCCAGCATATCTCCAGTAGGTTTACATTTCTTCTCACTAAAAGAAAGTTTCATCGTCCAGCTGTAAGTGTCAACAAAGTCAACGTAAAAAAAATTACGAAATATTAAGGTAAAAAATATTAATAATTATTCATTTTGAGAAAAATATTAATAAAAAACAATAAGAATTAAAAAAGAAATAAAAATGCTTCTTTTCGAACCTATCCAGTAAGCAGTGACTTTCCAACGAAGCATGTTTGAAGATTATCCTAAAGGTTTTTGAAAAGATTTTTTTTTTTTTTTACAGGTTTTAAAAGATTGAAGGTTTTGAAACATCTTGGCAACCGAAAACAGTCGGAGATGAATGACTCGGGTAAATACTATTCTTTTCCATTGAAGAGATGTGGAGAATCGATTAAGTTTATCGAAGATGTTGAAAAGGTCTCTCAATTTAGGCAGCCTATTCGCCTAAAAAAGTTGTTGAAAAATAGAATCTTCGATAAACGTGAACCCCGATACTTCTTTTTCTTCAAACATTTTGGATTAAATGATTAAATGAGCTACCTCCCTTCTTTGTTCAAAAATGACATTAGGATACGCCCAGATCTTTAAAGGGAGTTTTAAATTAAGTATTTTATTCATTCATCGTCACTTTTAAATTAATTCCTTCATCATCACATTCTAAAGCAGAAAAAGAACATTTTTTTTTATGTTTCCTCGACAGCGGCAAGGGAAAAAAATTTAAATTTTAACTTTCTTTAGCCGTCTTTTCTTGGCTGTCATCACGCACAATTTGTGCATTACTCTCACAGAAATCCATTGAGAGTCGGTTCAGATTTTAAAACATCCTCCTTAGACTTCTAAAATAAAATAAATCCTAAAATAAGGGCTTCAAACCAGTTTTTGAGGCTCGAATGACTAAATAATCGTTTAAATATGGCAGAAAAGATATTAGACTATACATCAAAAATAAGTGCTAATTATATCCAAAACTATTATATGACACTATATAGCCAAAACTATTAGAACACTTTAAACATATAAGCAGGATTTACTATCAGGGAAATGGGGATAGATAGGTAGATATATCAGATCAGCAGATAGAAGTAAATAATTTTCTAGACCATACTAACTTTCCATTAACAAACTAAACAAATGAAAATATAGAAAACAGGTATAATATTTTAAACGTTTTAATTTAGCATGTTACAATATCTGATTGGGATTTTAGGCCATTTAGAAGATAAATTCAGGAATATACATTTACAAAAGTATACGTCAGACATCCTGGCTTGTGCCTTCTATTGTTAAGTGATTAGACTTTACTTAAATGTGAGTTTCCTTTTGCCTTTCTCTTCGTTTTCTGTGTAGCGTTTGTAGATTTTCTTTGTTTTTTATGCTTTATTTAAGCTAGTTTTTTTGCAGTTGATAAAGGCTCCTGAGTGTGAAGCCAAAAAATTTATATTTTTTATTATCAAAAGCACGTTTGTTTTTTCTTTTTTTTTGTAACCGTCTTGTTTGGAATGTTAGCCCCATTTTTTCATTTTAATTTGCTTAATACTGTCAGCAGATGGAGGGAAGATTCCAACAGAACTCCGCAAAGAAATTGTTCAAAATCATGAAGTTCCTGGGAATGTCAGGAGGACTCATCCAATGAGTACGAGTTTGGTAAACTTGGTAACATCTTTAAGGTTCAAGGTTCAAGGTTCTTTTATTATAACCAATATATACAAAATATTAGGTAACTCAAGGCTGAGAGTATAGCTCGAATGCAATTGAGCTACCTTTAAGAGACACTAAATATGCACAAAATTAAAAATAAATACTTCTCTAACCAAACTTGACAGAAATAAATAAAAAACAAATCCCGTCCCGTATGATACCACTTCCATCCTCCGCGCACCATCCTGAGACACAATTAAATTTACAACTTAAAACCAAGTGAGTCATAAGACATCAGGAGGCCTCAATGGCGAACCCCAGAGACCAACCCAATACTAAAAAAAATTTAAACATCCTTAAAAAAAAAAAAAAAAATCATATTATTTAGGTTTATAACTTTCAATCAGCACTCTTTTCAACTTCCGTCTTATAGCATCTATGCTTACATTAAAATCAATCTTATTTTTCAATCTTTCCCAATGTAGAGGAATCAAATACCTCAGGCAAAAACGCGACCTCTCTGTAACTACCTTAGGAGTCCACAGATTATATTTACCACGGGTTCCAACTCGTGAAGATGAAGGAGAAGAAATAAGACACATTGATGCAAAATATCTGGGGAGCTTTTCTCGTTCAAGCTTAATCTTAAACATAACACTTAAAAATTGGATACTCTGCCGAACAGGAAGAATATTATGAAGTGAAAAAAGGGTCTCTGTTGTGGATTTTAAGGGGAATTTTGATGGCGATGGCAGAAAAGGTTTAAGTTTACGAACTGCTTTATTTTGGATAATCTGTAAAGGGGTAACATTACTTCTAAAGGTGTTCAAAAAAATAATAGATGCATAATCAAAATGGGATTGCACAAGGGAAAAGTAAATGGATTTAAGAGCGCAATATGGAGGAAGGTTTTTCAGCCTACACATTATACCGACTCCACGGGCAGACTTTGCTCTAACCTGATTAATTTGCTCTTTCCATGACAAATTCTCATCAAACACAACTCCCAATTATCTTATCAATACAACCCTTTCAATAACAGACTCAGGCTCATTCGCAGAAAGGAAACTGATTCTATATCTGGAAACTTGTGACCCGTCCTGCTGTAAACAATAAACTTCGGCTTCTTTCTGTTCAGAAGTAGTCTATTATCAGAGATCCAAGTAGACAATCTATCATATGCGGATGTTAAATTGACCACTAGCTCTTCACGAGATTTACCAGAAACGGTTGCTGCAGTGTCGTCAGCAAACAGAGTGTCTATAGAAGAAACTCCAGTAGTTGAGCACAAATCATTAGCGTAAACTAGGAAAAGCAGGGGTCCTAATACGGATCCCTGGGGAACACCAACCTTATCTGACTGCTGTAAAGAATTAGATCTAACATCATTATATATAAGTATCTGCTGCCTCCCATGAAGATACGACTCAAGTAACCTAAGGCAATTACCACGAATACCAGCATTCGAAAGCTTATACAAAAGAATTTCATTAGAAATGGAATCAAAAGCTTTCTGTATGTCTAAAAATATAGTTGCAGGCGTTGCTCCACGGTCAAGACAATCATTAATATGTTGGACAATAATAGACATAGGATGATCACTGCAATGCTCTTTTCTAAATCCAAACTGAAGTTTAGAAATGTAATCAAATTTCTCAAAAAAAGAATAAATTCTGTTATACAGTGCTCGCTCTACAACCTTCGAAAAAGCAGAGAGTATCGGTATAGGACGATAATTAGCAGGAAGCCTTGGGTCATCACCTTCATGTAGGGCCACAATTCTTGCTGATTTAAATGTTGAAGGATAGACACCAGTTATAAATACAAGATTAATAATGTGGCATAAAACCGGTGATATAACTGGGAATATTTCTTTGACAAAATTAGTTGAAGATCCATCAAGGGCTTCAGATGAACCGTTCTTCATTTTAGATATGATCTGTTTTAGTTCAATTTCAGTAACCGGGGAAAGGAACATACTTTTATCAGAGGAAGGGGGCATGTGATCTTTAAATAAATCATTGTTATTATTATTTGGAGAAACATGAGATGCATTAGCTGTTTTTTCACCGATGCTTACAACATGAGCATTGAGCAAGTTCACTATTTCCTGCTTATCTGAAGAAAAAGTACCATCACCACGTAACATTTCATTCGGAAATGAAGATTTTTGAGACCTTCCCAACAGAGAGTTAATAAGTCTCCAAGTATGTTTTTGATCCCCACGAGCTTCTACAAATGATTTTTCAAAATATCTAGCTTTTGCTTCCGAATTAACTGTGTCAGGACATTTTTATACTTTTTAAACTCTTCTTTATTTTTAGTAGATGGGAATGACATAGATATTTTAAATAGCTTATTTTTTATTGAAATAGAGTGTAGAAGCCCGCGTGAGATCCATGGTTTTTTATGGAGTGTAAATTTTTTTATTTTAATGCGTCTCAATGGACATGCTTCATCCAAGCACTCACGGAAACATTTTAAAAACAGAGCCGTAGAAATCTCAGGGCATTCACATTCTAGAATTGCAGTCCATTCATTTAAATACAAAAGATTCCTCAATTTATCCATTCCTTCTTTATCAATTTTTCGAGTTTGTTTAAATTCTGAAAATTTTGGTCTGTGATTAATTCCAACATCCGCAACTGCAGACACAATGGTCAGAAACATCTGTAAATATAATATGCGAAAGAGTAACGGGGATAGTAGAAAAAATATTATCAATGAGAGTAGCCGTATCTTCCGTAGCCCGGGTTGCAGACCTGCATGATGGTAAAAGTGATTTTGATAGGTTCATGCACAGAAACTCAAGCGATTTTTCATGCAAATGATTAGAAATTCCCGGTCTATTTGTCTGAGCTAACAATAAATTAATATTAAAATCACCCATTACCAGAACTTGCTCAGAATTCAAATTAGTCACATCTTCAATGAAGCATTCATAAATTCGCAAAAACTCTTGTGATGAAGCCGATGGTGATCGATAAGCAACACAAACAAGAACTTTCCTATTATCAATCACACACTCAATGCAAATGCTCTCAAAGGTCATCTCTTGGTCATGCTTAGATAGTTGCTTCTTCACAACAAATGGAATATCATCCCGAGCAAAAAGTCCAATTCCGCCAGTCTGTCTATTTTCCCTATTATTAGATATAAATTTAAACCCATCACAATTCATGAATTCTGTATTTTCATCACTTAAAAACGTTTCACATAGACCCAAGATACTTACCCTTTGGTTACAAAGTAACTGCGAAACAAACTCGTGGCTACTAGCCAAACCTCTGCAGTTAAAAAGTGCTGATCTTAAGTTCCCATCAAATACAGGTGTTTCTAAATCCCCTTCAAATAAAAAATCAGCAGCAGGAAGGCTAGCTAAATGATCATCATAAACACTTTTAGCAAAAAGGGAGAAATCAAAATAAATATTTTTAGATCAAGCTGATCATCGAGGCGGCTCCCCAATCTTCCCCCAGACTCCCCACTACTCACGTGCTATATATAAATTTCATCTTGACCTTATGTCGCAGGCAGGCACGACGGAAAAATGGAAATGGCATCGCATCACTAATCAGGCAAATCCGGTAAAAAAGTGGTAGAGAACAAACAAGACCTCGAAACCTGATTTTTTTCACTAGACCTACTAACACTAGAAAACTACAAAAAAAGATCATACGCAAAAAACGAGGTTGTAGAACCCAACATGTACACAACACTGTGACAGAAGTGGCAAGAAAATCAATCAAAATTTCTATCACAATACTAATAATAATCACAAAGAGACAGCAATAACTAGTTCATCACTCTTTCCCAGGGTGACGAGGCCGTGGATTTGGATTCAAGCCAAAGCTTTGAGCCCTTCTGTTTAACACACGTAAACTTTGCGGAATCTGATTCACGTAAATCCTTTGCTTTCGCAAGAAGTTCATTTCGAATAGCGTTTAGCTTGGGGGGAAGATCCGTGCGCACACATGAACACCGTGTTCTCGTTTAAGTTTCTTGCTAGTTCTCGTTTAAGTTCTTTCCCATTCAATTCCTTCTTCCATTTCTCGAAAATCAAAGCTAAAGCCCGGTATAAAATTGAAAATGCAATTTCCTTAAACTTTACGTCAGATACAATTGCACAAGAAAATATAGTGAGTTGTGGTTAATTCTATTTCGACTATGATACGTGGTAGTACCTAATTATGTAAACAAATCTGTGAGATAGTCGGCTCCACAGTGTTCATATCTAGATATGTGTACTGTGGTCGGCTCTAAGCAACGGTCAAAATTGGCATTTCAAGATTTTAGATATGATCATAAGCCCTTAGAAGAGCGATAAATTAAGCTTGGAAAGCCTAGTACCCATGAGTTGTCTTTCTTTGAGAGGGGGGGGGGACATCTTATATCTCGATTTTCAAAAAAGAAAAATTATATGGAAGATGCAAGAAACTATGGGGCAAGCCATAAACTTTTAAATATTCCACGGAACGATGATGCACATGCCCGAGGATGCCCTTCCCAAAGTACGTCCCAGAGCCTGATGGCTAATATTTCCGCAACAGTTTATCATTGTATTTGATAATGATTCTGTAAAACGTTAGACTAGTACGGCTTCAAAAGCAGTTTTACGAAGGAAGGCAGAGGAGGTACTTACCTCGGGCGCAGAAAATTTAGAGGCACAAAACTTCAAAAAAAAATCTAACGGTTATGATAATTTGCAATTTTTGGAATTTGTTTTTATTATAACATAGTAGAGGGCGCAGTTGGAAGTAAGTATAAGCAAATTGAATCCAAAATTTTGACTTTTCCCATATTTTCATCACCATTTCTAAAAAACAAAAGTAATTAGACTGAATTTAACAAATTTAAATTTTTTTGTGATGTTTTGCATTCGAATTTTGTTACTAAATGAAAACCGTGTTATTAAATGAAAATTTTCTTAAATTTGGCCTGAAAATTTTTGGAAGATAGGGGGAAGGCGATAATCAAGATTTTGCCCCTGGCGCAAAAGAGGCCAGAACTACCAATGTAGGGCTTCCCGTAGAGATTTATGAGGCCAAAATGAACTACCATAAAGTTATCGACCAAAGTCAAGGCCTAACAACAAGGTATGGAGCCCTTGGTCTCTTCTTCTTGTTTGGATTAGTATAGAGACACTTTCATAAAATATAGAGTCAAATTCCGGACCTGTAGTGGTTTACTGAAGCTTGAGCTCTAAGCTCCTGTGGACCATTTAAGTCTATGATATATACTCATTTTCAAGGGACTGCAGTACTGGAACAAACACTCTTGCTTCGTGTGCGAGAGGTGTAGGGCTGGATACCACCCTCTCTCCCTTTTTTATATTTACTGTTCCAAGTCTTAAATGTTTGTAACAGATACTTTGCATTTCACAAAAACATTAAGTTTTAAAACCAATAAAAAATATTAAGGGTTAAAACAAATTAACTGATGGGAAGTCCAAAAAAGAAGTTTACTCAAGAAAAGTAGAGCCATTTTAAAACTTATGACGAGCAAAAATAAATTTGTATAATAATTAAAAACTTGAAATAAACATAAACTACTATGAGGAGGGACGCTCAAAAGTTGTCTGTTGTAAAGAGTCATGAGTCTTCTCTTTATTGTTTTTTCTGAAACTTCTGAAAGGCATACTAGGCTGTGAATTTAAAGGTCTAGTATTCTCCTGAAGAGTAAGAAGTAATTGGAGGGCAACCAGTTACCCCATTCTCTTTCCTACAGCCCCCCCCCTGTGACCTCCAATGACATTTTATCAAACTTTTGAGATAGCTATAGTCAAAGATCAAGCTTTTTAGGATGACATAACCCCAACAGGACCTGTGGTAAGGGCGGTTATTATGACATTGCAACTTGTTAACGTAAATGTTTTTATTTTTTATTAAGAAAAGTGAGGCTTAGGCAATCTAAGGAACGTCTAAGGGAATTAAGAAAAAATTGTCAGAGAATATTGATTTAAATTAAAAGGCATTATTCGTATCCAGGTTGTCAAAAAGGCTTACCAGCAATATCTCAAAACGGCTGAAGTTACCAAGTTCGGTGCTAGGCATATTCACCCTCGCAGAAAATCTCCCCCCCCCCTCCAAAGAAAATCTCCCAGAAAACTTGGTTCATGAAAAATAGGTTTGCTTTTCTGTAGAGAATTAAAATTTAACTAAAATTTATTGACTTCATGGCTTCCCAAAAAAAACATTGGCTACTGCTACTACTAACAACTCACCGCAACACCAAGCCACCTGAGGCCAACACAGCTACCCACGCTTATCCTCCATCCTAATCTAATAAAAAATCCTAATAAAAAATTAGTCTTTTATTTTCTACAAGCGATTTCAGAATTTTTTTCTTTCTTCGAATTCTTTTCTACTATGTTGGTTCTGTGGTATCAGTGAATGGCTAGTTTTTCAGAATTTTATTTTTAGGTAAACATCACAAGTCAATTTGTTTGAGTAATTTGTAATCCAAGAAGTAATTTCTTTTCATTTTAAGTTTCAACTCCACTCTTTACTTCCATCAGAAAATAACTTTGTTTATCTAGTTTAATCCCTCTCCATATCCCCTCCCCTAAAAAGTGAATCCAGTCTAGGTGAAAAATTCCAACGTTGTTTTCAGCACTTCCAGGAATCTTCAAGTTTCAAGTTTTCCTGTTGAAAATTCACAAAAGTTTCACTGAAATGGTGAAAAAAAAATTGAGATTGCTAGTCAACCATAATTGCTAAAGTTTTCAAACCTATTGTAGCACCCTGAACTCGCAAAACCTCTTAAAACATACATTCATTTTGCTCACACTTTCATCTAAATATGCTTAAATCATCAGCATAATCTAAATCCAGGAGTGTTTTTCTCCTAATTTGAATCCGTGGCCTCCAATTGCCTTTCCTGTGCTCCTTAAGACAAAGTCCATCAAAATGATCCATATAAAGGGGGATAGAACACAACCCTGATTAAAAGTAGCAGTATTATTCTCGTACAAATCACTTTAATGTATTTGTCTGGTATACCATATAAGGATAAGACCTTTGCTAATGCTCTTCTATCAACAGAATCGAAAGCTTGCTCATAATCGATAAAACTGAGGACCAAAGGTGTTTGACAACAAAGGGACTTCTCAATTATTAACCTATGAGTGAAAACTTGGTCGACACATCCTCTACTTTTTCTTAAACCGCACTATTCTTCCCTTAAAAATTTGTCTACAGCTTCTCTCAGTCTAAAAAGTATCATATTACTCAGGAATTTGCTACTTACAAAGACCAAAATAATGCCTCGATAATTACGACACTCACTCTTGTCACCTTTCTTATACAGTGGTTTAATTAAGGTTTTCCTAAAATCATTGGGTAGTTCTCCTTTTTCAAAAATCATATTCATAATCTTCAGTAGCTTATTTCTAACCTCAGAGGCACTATATTTAAGAAACTTATTTATCACACTATCAGCACATGGAGCCTTATTGTTTTTTAATCCTTGTAGTACTGTCGCTTTTTCTTCCTCACAAAACAAATCTTCCTTCATATCTAAGGTATCACAAACTTTTTCATTTTCATCTATATCTTCTCCTACAACTGTATTTCGGCTTAGAACATTCAAAAAATGTTCCGCCCATATTTCTTTAACTCTTTCCTTGTCACTAATTGTGACCCCATTCCTATCTAACTGGGACTAGTCCGGATTGACTACTCCCTATCAGTTTATTAACATGCCAGAATAATATTTTACTATTATGCCGTCTAGCTGCATCTTCCAGATCCTCAGCAATTTGCAATGGCCTCCACTTCATATCTCCTTAGTTCACATTTTAATGCTTTCTCCACTTTCTTTACATTTCTTTTGTTTTCATATGATCAATCACTCAGATAATTCTTGTACAAATCCCTTGTAGCCTACTCTCTATTCAAGATAAAGCTTTTTCCCTAATATTCCTAGTTGTAGTCTTAATACTCTTCCCTAAGACACCATCAGCAACTTCAAAAGTTGTTTTTCTAAATTATTCCATCCACTGACGTGGTTAATGCAAGAAAATCTTCTTTTCCACCTTTTGCACCGTGATTTTTTTCTTTTCTTTAATTACTTTGTTCAATAATAGATAACAAAAGAATATACTACTTCTCAAGTTATGCAACATATTTTTTACAATGGTTCAAGCAACTGACTTGTGTTGCTTCTTTAATTTACCATGTACAACATATATTTTGATAACAAACTACCTTTAGGAGTTATATATGTTAATTGCTGTTTAGGAAATAATGTTTCAAGAGAATGCAGCTCAGGGACAAGCGCTCCTGCTTTGAGTGCGAAAGGTGTAGGGATTAATACCCTCCGCTTCCAGTTCATTATATTTACTGTTCCAAGTGTTAAATACTTGTGACAGTAATCAAAAAAGGAAGTTATCTCAAGAAAAGTTGAGCTAATTTATAACTTATGACGGGCAAAATAAATTTGAACAATGATTTAAACTTAAAACAAACAGGAATTACTTTAAGAGGCGACGCTCTAACGTTGCCTGTTATAAAGAGCAATAAACTTTCTCTGTGTTATTTATTATTATCATTCTTCTGAAACTTCTGAAAGACTCATTATATTATAAATTGACAGGTCTTTTATCCTCCTCAGTAGTTAAAAATTAACTCGAGGGCAACCATTCACCCTTTCGTTTTCCAAAAGCCCCTCCTCTCCCCCCACCCTTCCCTGTAACCTATAATGACCATTTATCAGAATCTTGAGACACCCATTATGTTCAAAATAGTCGAAAGGTCATCAAAATATGCTTTTAGGGATGACGTAACCCAGACAGGCCCTGCAGTAAGGGGTTTTATTGTGAAATTGTGACTTTTTAGGCATATACTTTTTAAAAGGAAGGTGGAGCATAGGCAATCTAAAGAACGTCGAAGAGTATTAAGCAAAAACTGTCAGTGAATGTTGATTTAAATCAAAATGCATTATTTGTCGAAAGACCTTACCAGCAATATCTCAAAACGGCTAAAGTCACTAGGTCAGTTGCTAGGCATTCCCCCCCCCCCCCCCCCCGCGTATGCCCCCTCCTCTAAAAAACTTTCCCAGAAAACCCAGTTCATGAGAACTAGGTTTGCTGGAAGTTCTTTGAGAATTAAAAATATATTAAAGTTTATTGACTTCATAATATACTAGTCTTTTGATTTTTCCAGAATTCGATGTTTAGGAAAATATCACTAGTCAAATCGCTTGAAAAAGTTCTTTTCAGTGCATTATCATCTAAGAAGTAATTTGTATTCATTTTAAGTTTCAGTTTCACTCTTTAATTGAATAAAAAAAAGCATTGTTTGTTCTCTTAAATTCTTTCTCCACATTAGTTGGAAGGATATATGACAAGAAGCAGGAAAATCTAGCCCTAACAATCACTTGGGCACCTTCCCCCTTAAAAGGTGAGCTACTGACCTTCCATACGCTCCAAATCGCAGGTGGGCAGTGATGCATTACTCACCTCGTAAAAGCAAGAATGGTGTATCCGTACTTTTCAAAATTTCGAGAAAAAAAACAAATAGAATAATCAATTTTTGTGGAGCTGAAAGTAGGGTAGTTAGAAAACGAACTAAACGTCAGTTTAAAGGCGCTAGTAAGAGGCACCTTTTGGTAGAGTTTAGGTCCGGATGGATGAAATTTACAAGGTCAAAGGGTTAAACTAAAAACGGATGAAAGGACGGATAAAAACAAACATTTTTTCCCGTCCTTTCTGATTCTAGGGTAGTAGTTACGACAACAGGACAGCGCTTGGGTTCCTTTTCCGCTTTGTTACAACAATTTTTCGTCAAGGTTTCATCAGGAATAGCCGAGACTTTTCTTAGAACTCGAACAGTGCGTTTCTACCTTTTCGCACTACTTTGATCGTATAAACTGAATTAAGTCCAAAATGATTATAACCCAACTTCCAAAATTTGAATTACTTGGTATAAAAAAAACCACTCACACACACAAGGTAGCTGATTAGGTTTTTAATGATTGCCTTTTCTTCGCCTCAGCTTTTTTTGATGAGGGAGAGGGGTTGTAGCTTCTTCTTCTCGACATGCTGCCTGTACTGCAGTGGATAGGCGGTTGTTGACTTGATCCATACTTACAAGAACGTCCTTGTAGCACTCCAGATATAGAGCAAATATAAACCCGTAGACTAACTGCACGTCTTTTTTTTTGGGAGGAATAACAGCTTTGAAGTTAAACAGCCTTGGGACCACAAGTTCAACTCGACAACTTTTTAAAAGTGTCTTTCTTTTCCTTAGGTTTACCCCAACATCCGCATCAAAGCGTTAGGAAAAATCATTGGTAGCGAAGAAAATAAGGACTAATAACTCCATGAAGTACGGTAAAGAAGATTTTAAGGAAGGCTTTAGATTAAAAGTCATATCTCGAAGCCGGGGGACTTAGCAAAATTGACAAACTTACTCCTGGACGTAAAGTGTGAAGCAGTGCTAAAGAACGTATCAACCCTCTCGTCACCACTTTTCAAAACCATTAGGATGGCAACTTACTGCAGTGATTCCACTAGCTGCTTTTTATAAGAAGTGAAGTCGGAATTATAAAAAAAATCCTTAAATCGGATCATTAAAAATTCGATTAAAAATTAAATCGGATGTTATTTCAGAGACTGATGCATTAGAAACCGACATTTTGCAGCCGGATTTTATCGAGTAGTCTGGCGTAAATGGAAGTTGTTTAACTGTGGAAATGGAGTATTATCGCACTTAAGATCTTGGCCTGCTGAAAATCCAGCACTTTGTTCATTTGAATGATGTACGGGTGCTTTTTACGAACTTTTAATTTGCTTTACCAAGCCCAATGCCACAGACTTCTTTCTATGCAACTATGGACTGCATCTTCTTCCTCTATGCTCGAGTAAATTTACTAAAAGCATTTAATCGTTACTTATAACAGTCTATGGTACCTACGAAATACATCTTGAATAGCGATTAATAGCGAACCTCATGATTGAATATCGGTTCTGTGGCACACATGAATCCGACCAAGTGATAATTTTAGAAAAGCCAAAATAGGTAGAAAGATTTCTTTCAACCATCAGGAGGACACCACTTGTTCTTTTTGCTCAATGACCTGAAACTGTTTTTTGTCATCTCCACAGTACAATTCTTCTGTGCATTGATCAGAAGCCCAACGACATGGGAATACATCCTTCAAGTTATAATGTATAATTTTCATTTTGTAGAAAAATGATGAAGCATTACCACGAAGAAGTGTAAATATATTTTCAAGATCAAGCATAGAGCAAGTACAAAACTATCCTTTTTTTCTCTCCTCTCTAGTCGCAGTCTTACTAAATCCATGTCGTTCCTTTTTTTTGGCTCTGGCAGCTCAATACCATGTTTTTCAGCAACACGTCTTTCCTCGCCCGTGTCACTTAAGTCCTTCTTGGGCCTATGGAAGCCCAGAATATAATTTCGGTTGAAAATATTCCTATAAATTCTCAAAGATACTGGAGTCCTTGCATCACTACAGAGTTTTAGATAAAGTTCATGCATTTTGGAAACCGAGTTGCATCTCAATTTTCTTTCTTCGACTCGGACGTACGATAGTGAGATTCCATTTTTGAACAAGATTCAATATGCCTTTACAATGTCTTCTGCCTTTGTTTTATTACACGGTATCTTAACTACATTTTGTTTAAGGGTGCCTGTGCCAATTATCATAGTAGTTCTCTGAGAATACTATATTCGTAGACCAAAAACATCAGGAGTTATTAAATAGACATTTTACAATATTCTCGTAATGCTCTTTCCTGCAATAATATCTCCCGGAAATCTCTCTTCGAGTTCCAACCTTTGTGTTTGGTTCCTTTCGATCGAATTTAACAGTTTTCAAGAAGTAGAGTTTCTTCTGTTGTGTATTAAGTTTCAAACTTATTGAACTGTGCTAAAACATTATGCAAAATTATATAACTGAATCTTTCTCTCTTTACTGGCGGACTCTGAATACTGTAAGAATATCATCTTAAATCTTTCTGTAGATAAAAATATTGAGAAATCGCTGAAATTTCAAAGCACAAGTTTACAAAATGCCAGCTGAGAGACAAAACTGCTTAGTATTTCAACAAACAACAGCCTTTTCTCGACATATTCTTGCTATTATTCAGCTATTCTTGCTATTATATCAGCCATCCTGTCTGAGGGGTTGACGCACTGGCTTGGAATTCTGTGTCCAAGGGGCAAGGGTTCAATCCCAGTTGTGACCAGTTTTTTAGTTTGGGACTGGGGTCAGCGGCATGACTCTGTGAGATCTGCCAGAGTCGACCCAGCTCTAAATTAGGTACCTGGAGAAATCTGGGGAAGGTAAGCAGAGAGGGTGTGTGAAAGTACAAGATGGTTTGCCCCCAGCCCCCCATTGCACTTCCTAGCTGAAGGGCCATTAAATGGAGATAAGCACCACCGGTTTGGACCTTAAGGGTCTAAAGCCGTCTTACTTACTTACTAACTATTATTCATATTTTAATATTTTTTTCTTTTTCTTCTTCTCGGATGTCTGTGACAAAAGCAATGCAGTTATGACAATACATAGCAGGTTAAATTTCTGGTCAATTCAGACAATTCTTACTTTCAAAAAAGGGGAGGACATGCACTTATGATAAAACTATATTGTTGATATGCTAAACTGGGATGTGTCTTACAACAACAAAAAACTACACCACTAGAAAGATCGCAAAAATAACGTTGATGGGTTTCTTATCTCAATTTTGACAAGGGTTGTCAGTTTTTTCCTTTTTCAATTTTACAAAAAATTTTCCTTCACAGGGTGGCTTATATAAAGTTAATTTTTAATTCAATGAATATGAAATAGCGTTATTTTGGAGCCATCTCTAGGAAACAGCTTAAAAATTTTCTCACCGTTTTCTGGTGGAGGCAAGAGATTTCGAATCGAAAGCCCAAGTGCCAAGGCAACTTCTTGGAGACTTTGATATTCTCTTGAGCCATCATCTTTTTTGTAAAAGTCACCACATTTTGAAACCATTATGGTTTTCGGTTGGAAGCTAGAATGTACATCCAATTAGATTAGAAGTAAGAAACAAAATCTCAAATTAAATGAAACCAACTGCAATTTTTTAGCTCAGAATTAAAATATGCAATATCATATTAAATTAATCTTAATTTGAAAATCCAAATCGCTTTTATCTCTATTCTTTTCAAAAACGTAATTTTCTTCGTGTTCTTAAAAACCTGGCTTTTCCTTCAAAGAGTCTAATCTTCAGGATCATTCCCCGATAGAATGTTAGAAATCAAATATTGAACAAACTCAGTACGAAAATGGGGTACAGCAAGAAAATCCATGAGTTAAAGAAAAGTAGCTAGCGAAAAACCAGTTCTAGACATTAAACAGCTGAATTTTTCACCTGATTTTTGTTAGAAACTTATAAGACCAGAATTTCAATGGTTAACCAATTTTACTGAGGACTATATCCACCTTCTTCGTAAGGTCTTGTAGCATTAAACCACAGCAATCCAAATTAACCTGGGTGATAGCTACCCTGAATAAGTCGTTTATTTTCATACAGTTGCAGCAACACTGCAATATCCTATGTCTTACATGACTTATAAAAAAAAAAAAAAACTTGCCTAGATTTTCATAATAATATCAACACAAGGAAGCTAGGAGGTAAAAAAAAACCTCAAACACAGTTTAGAAGACCGGTCAATTCTGATCCTCTACTAAAAAAGCTGGAAATTTCTCAAACGGATCAAAAATACTTACTTTTTTTTAGTACAAACTTGAAACCCTGAAACATAAATAAACAGAGAGTCTAATTAGAAAAGTGGTGTGCCTCAACCACTTTTAATTCTTTTTACTTGTTTATAATTGCATATAAAAGAACCCGTCAAATTTTGCATTCTTAATACTGAGTCAAAACTTGACATAACAGCGAAGTGCAAATACAACAATGGGTAAACAGGGGCAGGTAAATTTGGCTAATATTCTGATCTGAGCTTGAAGAATGATGAAAATACGTCATAAAAATAAATGAAAAGGAAATAAAGCCTGCTTTTCGGAACAGAAGTATAGGACAGTAGCCACTTTTTGAACTGGATTGTCATTTTTTTAGTCGTGTCTTTGCTTTATATATAAGCAAAAACGGCTTCCATGCCCTTCGAAACATTCAACAGGATAGAAGAAATAAGAAATCAAGCGTAGAATAAATAATACACTGGCACTTACCCTCCTTGATCACCATAGTCAATAAAATACTGATCATAGGTTTTATGACTTTTTCTGATTAAATATTAGCCAGGTGCAATATCTCGCTTGTCATCAAGTTTTGAATATGCGAACTTGCCTCTACAAAAATGAAGAAAAGAAACATACAAGAAAGCATTTAAAATAAGACAGTAATTAAATTGATTAGCCTGTTAATACAGTCAAACATACAGAATTACAGCCCCATCTTTTTTATTAGCACTTGCAGATGTCCATAGTCAAACAGTTCGTGGTAACGTGGTAAGGAGCGACCCGGCTCAACAGTAACCGAAACTCTAAAAAATGGAATTTTTATACCAATAGTTACATCCAAAGAAATGCATTTTAATGCTGATTTTAAAAATATAAGTTTCATCAAGATCAGTTATACCCATCAAAAGTTACGAGCCTGAGAAAATTTGCCTCATTTTAGAAAATAGGGGGAAACACTCCCTAAAAGTCATACAATCTTAACTAAAATCAAACCATCAGATTCAGCATTTCAGAGAACCATATTGTAGAAGTTTCAAGCTCCTATCTACAAAAATGTGGAATTTCGCATTTTTTGCCAGAAGACACATCACAGATGCGGTTTTGCGTTTTTGCGTTTTTTTTTTGTTTTTTTTTTTTCAGGGTTGATCGTATCGACTGAGTAGTCCTAGAATGTCGCGGGAGGGCTTATTCTAACGGAAATTAAAAGTTCTAGTGCCCTTTTTAAAGTACCAAAAAAATTGGAGGGCACCTAGGCCCCCTCCCACGCTCATTTTTTCACAAAGTTCAGCGGATCAAAATTTTGAGATAGCTATTTTTTTGCCAGAAGACACATCACAGATGCGTTTTTATTTATTTTTTTTTTTATTTTTTTCCAGGGGTGTTCGTAACGACTCAGTAGTCCTAGAATATCGCGAGAGGGCTCATTCTAACGGAAATTAGAAGTTCTATTGCCCTTTATAAATGACCAAAAAATTGGAGGGCACATAGGCCCCCTCCCACGCTCATTTTTTCCCAAAATTCAGCGGATCAAAATTCTGAGATAGCCATTTTATTCACCATTGTCAAAAAGCCTAATAACTATGTCTTTGGGGACGACTTACTCTCCCTTAGTCCCCGTGGGAGGGGCTGCAAGTTGCAAAATTGGACCTTTGTTTACATATAGTAATGGTTACTAGGAAGTGTACAGACGTTTTCAGGGGGGATTTTTTTGGTTTAGGGGGAGGGTTGAGGGAGCGGGTTACGTGGGAGGATATTTCCATGGAGAATCTTCTCATGAGGGAAGAGAATTACAAGTTCCAGCTCGTCCACTTTATTTTTCAGTGACCCAGGAATTGCACAGAATTAGGCTTGGGAAATTTGTTTTGGTACTTAGAGTGACAGGGTTAAGCCTCTTATAGCGCCTGTTTCAATAGTAATATCCTAATATTCGGTAATTACTGCTAGTGATGTCGAGTTGATGCGTAACCCAAGTTCTAACTCGTCCACCTTTTTCGTCAGTGACCTGGAATTGCGCAGAGTTAGTCTTGGGATATTTGTTTTGGCACTCAAAGTGACAGATTTTAGCACAAGAGGGGGATTATTTGAGTTGTTCGAAGCTTTGTCACGGTATTAGGGCTTCAATATTGGTAATGTTGGTTTAGGTTCTAAGGAATTTATAGTAACTAAGCATGTCACTACACAACGCCGAACTAGAGTCAACCTTGTTGGAGGTTCTCTCCAGGGAACACACGCTGGTTGACAGTAGTTTACTTAAAAATTTTCAATCCATCATTTCATTCCATCAATAATAGATGGTAGCGGTCCACATTGTAAACGTTTACTTTTCACAATATTTTTTAGGCTAACATCAGCTTCTTCTGCTGCCATTTTTAGATATATTTGTGATTGAGCAAAGTCACTCCATAAGTGATTAAAATTATCGTCACTCGAAAATAGGTATATCACAAACACAAACAAGATAATTGACGGAGATCGATGAGGATGTTGATTATAAATTTGCTTGATTTTACCTAAACTTTGAATAAAAGCAGCAGTATTTTTTAAAGAACAGTATCTTGAAATTGAAAGTCAAAAAGTTCTTATCAAGCATTTGGCCGATGCAACCTTTATAGGACTATGACTGTGAAAAAAGATTGTATTCTATTTCAACAATACCTTCTCTACATGTTGATTAACAAATTTACTACATTAATCCACTTGAATTTTTCTATTGAATTTTTCATTTGGCCGATGCAACCTTTATAGGACTATGACTGTGAAAAAAGATTGTATTCTATTTCAACAATGCCTTCTCTACACGTTGATTAACAAATTTACTACATTGATCCACTTGAATTTTTCTATAACAATCTTGGTCAAGAATACTCTCTAATGCTTTAGCAGCTTCAGCACCTCTCTTTGTCCACATTGAAGTAGCATGAGACACTGATTGCAAGTAAAACATATTTTTAGGGTGTATTGTAACGCCTTTGGATCTCATTTAAGGTTAGAAGATCTGCTTGCATTGTATGCAGTCAGGAAAATACTTCTATTTTTCAATGATTTCCACACACCCTATGATTTCAATATTGAGTGTAAAGTGGTTCATTTCTTAGATATTCTCTTGCCTGGCCTTTTTTAAGTCCAGTCACTTGAAAAAGTGTTTGGTGGGGGAACTAAGACTTCTCACTTTACTAACATTTTCATAAACAGGTTTCACATCTGCAATCATTTTGAATGTAAATAGGTAGTGTAATTTTCGCTACCCTTTTGCATACTGGCAGTTGGTAAAGATGGTGATAATTTGATACTAATACGTCTTCACTTTCGCCTCATCACTACTTGTGGTATCAAATCGTTGTTTCTACAGACAGTTGCGGCAGTCTGCTATAATTTTCCAAGATTTATTTAAAAAGACCCGCTTCTCCTTTTAATATTAGACTACTACTATGTTCAATGAATATTTTTAGAATTTACTTATTGGTAATAATACTCTTCAGAAATTTTAATGTAATTAAAAAGTTGCATAGATAATTGTAAAATGATAAAAGTCCCTTACGATTTGTAATTAAATTTATATATTAAATCAAGTAGATTATAAATTTACCCCTGAATTATAATTCGTTTTCCTCTACAATCAACTTAAATGTGTTAACTTTCCATGAAATAAAACAAGAATCTCTAACTTTGTTCACGATATGAGTTTGGTAGTAGGTCTCCAACATTTGACAAAAGATTGGACAATATTAGGTCTTCCTTGTTTGGCTGTTCTCTTGTTGTTCCAGAATCTTGAACAGACGTTTCCTTTTTATACATGATCCTTAGACTGACTGGTTTCACGTAAAATGGCTTATGTTTGACCAATCGTCACTGTGCATCTTCAAGCGAAAAAAGTATTTTATCATCGGTAATATTCTCAACATTAATGAATTTAAAGAAAATGTCTTCGAAGTGTTCCGTTGATTAAAGAAAAAGTTCTATTAGTGTGAATTTGTTGGTTTTAGGTGTTTTTCTGGATTTAGGACCAGTACTTATTTTTCCCATCAAGTTTCATCCTTATCGCTCCACTCTAAGTGTTTTCCAAGATTTAAGGTTCCCGCTCCCACCTCCCCCCAGTGCCACCAGATCCAGTCGGAATTTAAAATAAAAGCTCTGACATATGATGTGCTTCTAAATATCAAATTTCATTTTAATCTGATCACTCGTTCGCAAGTTAAGAATACCTAATTTTTTCATTTTTTTTTGAATTAATTGCTCCCCTTCCCTCCACCTCCCAACATGGTCAAATCGGGGAAAGACTGTTTTTAATTTAATTTGGTCTGTTCCCTGATATGCTTGCCAAATTTTATCATCCTAGCTTATCTGGAAGTACCTAAACTAGCAAAACCGGGACCGATAGACAAACCAACAGACCGGTGGACCAACAAACTGACAGAATCTGTGATCACTATATGGCACTTGTTATTAACCAAGTGCAATAAAAAAGTATTTCCTTGGCCCATACTGCCTTGTTAGAATGCTCTCCGGAAGATATTTTATTATTTTATGCGGAATTAAATTATTATTTATGTTAATATATATAATTATTATTTATATGAGGAATATTCATATATGGATTTTTTATTATTTTATTCGGAATTAAATTAGACGACAGAAAAATATTTTGCCTATTTTTAAGATTTGATGAAAAACAGAAAGTGGGGGAGGGGAGCATGGGGTTATGAGAAAGATCCTAGGGAATCGAAATAACATTTTGAGCTACGAATTTTGTGCTTTTTCTGAGCTGCATTACTTTATATTGGGACGATTCTTATGGGGTTATTTTTGGTGGCGGTAAATATCCTACGGGCTAGGAGGGGGACTATTTTACATGGAGGGAAAACACCAGTCCCAATTTTTCATACTAGACAGTATTTTTCTAAAAATGTCCTTAAGTTTTGTCCTTAAAATTGAAAACCTTATCCATTCTAGGGAATCAGAGCATGAAAAAATTTTCACTTAAATTTTCAAAGGATTTTCATTTTTGACAAAATGAAAAAACATTTCAATGGCATTATAACAATCCCAAATACTAACTGATATCCATTTTGGAAAAAATTAAGAACATTTACAATTACTATCATAAGCCTGTTTCGGTGAATGGATACATTTGTGACAAATAAATCTTTTAAGTTTAGTGCTTACATTTTAAGCTTACATTGAGCTTGAAAAACTATTTTGTTGATTTAGTTCCAACAAAGTTGAACATGTAAAGATTCTAACTTGTGTTCTGCCCTATGATTTAATCCTTAGATTTAGCTGATAACCTTTGAGAAAAAGTTGAGAATATTTGCATTTACTATCATAATTCTGGTTCGGTGAATAAATACATTTGAGACTAATGGATCCAAGTATATAAGTATGTTTTCCCTCTGAAGTAGGTTACAGCTGCAGGCCTGATACATAGTCATATGTTTTAGATTGAAGATTAAATATAAAATATTGACATTTCAACAAAAGTAAGAAGTGACATTGAAACTTAAGTTTAACAGAAATTAGTACGCATATGAGGGGGGTTGATCTTTCCTCAACACCTCACTTTTTACGCTAAAGTTTATAGTTCTATGAAAAATTCTTATTGTCCTAATTAAACAGATCTTTGGTTACATATGTTACGAGTCCTATGTTAGCAAATAGTAATTCTGTAACATATTTTTTTAACACAACAATTGGTGAATTCATATTCACAAATTTTCAGTAATATATATTAATATTCACAGTAACATATAGTAATAGATAGATGAACAGTATCTTCTATATAAGTATTACATTACATTACATTAGAACTTAAGTTTAACATAAATTAATACGTATATGAGAGGGGTTGCTCTTTCCTCAACACCTCGCTCTTTAAACATCTGTTTACGAGGTTATTATTGCCCACCTGACCCCACCCCTTGGTAAATGGCACAAAAAGTGCTATTTTAGTGTCATACGACACTTGCAGAGGGTAAGATTCATAACAAGCACATAGATAAGAAAATGGCTTGTAAATGAGCTATTAAGGATCTATCTATGGTATTCTGGTAACCCACCAGTCCCGGAAAAAGAAAAGAAAAAAAACAACCTAAATATCGCTGCTACCCCCGCCAAGAAGCGATTTTCCTTGTTGTTCAAGGTGAAGGACTGTAATTTTTTTTACAGGGCTTTAGACCTTGCTGACTCCTATGTGTATTTTTCATTTTTAACACCTTTAGTGGTTTTAGGCTTTTCTTTGAAATCACTATGCACTTCCTTTCGCTTTTGCTTTTAAGATGAACTGAAATAAAAGTTACCATCCCTGAATCAGTGCAAGATGGCAATGTTTTCCGACTAGAAAGATTCTTGACATTTTTTCCAAAACACGTCTCTTAAACTTTGGTTCTTAAGGGCTGTGGTTCACTCTTTACTAGGTTGCAGCTACAGCTGCAACCATGAACAAAGTAAATCATAGGAAATTTCATTACTTTTTTATCTAGGTTTCTTATGCACTGTATTATTTTAGGCACTGGTTCTTTGTGTACGCCTACGTACTTAATCAGGTGTGAACCAAGGAAGTTTTTTAAAAAGGTAGTGGTAGACAAAACATTGATTGAAATATGAAACATACCGGATATAAAACAGGAAAGACCACGCAATCAAAGAATTCAGGTGGACGGGAGGGGATCCAAAAATAATATTTTTCTTTTCAGTTGTTCTAACTGACAAGAGAAACTTAACTCTAACTAGAAATTTAAACTAGAAAACTAACTCTAACTAGAAATTTTAATTTCCAGTCTAATAAGCCTTCTCTAGAGTTTCCACAACCCCTCCACTGTCAAAACCCTGTGAGCCCCAGTTAAAACTTTTATAAAGCGTACAATCCTTTTTCCCAGACTCTACGGGATTATGATAATCCCAATGTCTAGTTATGTGATCTATGACGGCTTTTGAACAAATGGCTATCTTAAAATTTCTACCGGATGAAATTGAGGAAAATATATTTTTAGTGGTAGGGGAGTCTAGTTGCCTTCTGATCACTTCGATTCTTAAAAAGGCATTAGATCATTTGATTTCTAATCCAATGAGCCCGATTCAAAATTTATACGACAACCATTTAGTAAAAACCATATATGTCCCGGTCCATAACTTGCAACCCTTGACCTTAGGGCTGCAAGGTGTTGTCATCTTCAAAGATACATTTGCTGGCTTTTCATCAGCGCTGAAAAGAATTTCTATCTCAAAATTCAGATTGGATGCATTTGGGGAAATGACAGACGAAGGAGGAGGGGTTTGACAGCCCTTCAATAAATTTTTATTATCAAAAGTGCACTAGACATTGCAATTTCAAATCGAAAGGACTCTTGTCCGAAATTTCAAAGACAATTCTTTTTTTTGTATTGCCCTGCTCTAAAAAAAAAATGGATTAAAATCACCATACTACTGCCTCTGATTCTAGCTAATAATGAAAAACTAACGAAAAATTTTTACTAACGTAAAAATTCTGAAAAAATTTTATTGATGAAATAGTGGTTCATTTTTTGTCTGTTCTGTATCAATAAGGATTGTTAAATTTTGTTTATATGTCTTGCCCAGTAGTCGAGCTTGTCTCTCCATTTGGGCATGTTGAAGATTTTGATGAATATGAATTTTTGAATAAATGAATCTGAATCTGAGTCTGAAACACAAATTTCAAAGTTTATTTTTCACAAAAAAATATTTTATTTTAGTCTATTAAAATTTAGGAAGTATAACTTATTGGTATGTATTTGACGTAATACATTTCTAATTGTCTTTATAAAATGGAAGGTGTTTCATCTCTGGCTCTAGCTATTAAAAACATTAGTGATTATAGGCAAAAATTTGGTTTTTTTCAATTTAAGGCTCAATAAACTTCAATAGTCAGCAACTTGAAAATCATTCTTTATTTGTAATATGAGGGTCTTCTTAGCCAAACACCTTACGCATTCAAGCTATGAGTCGTTACGGGAAAATTTTAGAAGCTCGTAAGGCGACCCTGACACCTTATCTTAGATCTTAGTTTCGAAATTTTCTTCCGTTTTGCTAAATATTTTCTCCACCTTCCTTCCTGGCAAAGCAACTCAAAAAGTTTCCGTCTATTTGAAACTGCTGACCCAAATGTTGCAGTAGCTAGATTAATAGCTATACACATATATTAATATAAACACATAGATTAATAGCTAAACACAATAAAAACAGGGAATGTGACTGGTATTCTATACTATTTCAGTAGTCTGTGCCTCTTTTTATGTTGTTGTTGTTTCTTTTCCTTTTTTTCTCCATCTCTTTTGCTCCGTCTTGTTCAAAACTTTGTATTTTTGTATGTCTGTGTCATGACTTTAAATCGTGCCGTAATTTAAAAGTTTTGCTACTAATTTATGGTTTATTGTCTTGCTAATAATCCCTGAGTGCCGAAGTTGAACCATCCCTGGTCATCGGTATTGGCCCAGTAGTTAAGATATTTTTACTGTTTTTTCAAAGTGTTTGTCTTAGCGCTCAGTGTGTTTTATTTAGTTTTGATCAGACGATTTTGAGAAATAAGGGATGGGGAAGGAGGCCTGGTTGCCCTCCAATTTTTCGGTTACTTAAAGAGGCAACTAGAACTTTTAATTTTTAACGAACGTTTTTATTAGTAAAAAAATATCCGTAACTTAAGAATTAACTTACGTAATAAACTTTTATATTCTTATATTTTTATTATGTATACGAGGAGGTTTTTACCCTCATTAATAACTCGCTCTTTACAATAAATCGTAAATTTCATCCCAATCGTTAAGAAAATGACCGCTGAATCAAAAAGGCCGTAGAAAAAATAGTTGAAATTACTAAAAATACTTTGGCATAAAGAGCGAGGTATTTATCTCCTATTAAATACTTCGCTCTTTTTGCTAAAGTATTTTCAGAACCCCTCATATGCGTAATAATCTCTGTTCGTTTTATGTTTCAATGCTACTCGTTACTTTCAATTGAAAAAAACGTTTTCATGTTTATATTTTCATTATTTTTTTATAGTAATGCTAGAAAATCCAACACCCTTTTCATTGAATTTTTCTTCCCCATGACAAATTCCTCCAAGGAAAGCCCTCCCACATAGCAATCTCCCCTCAACCCCACCCCCAAACCAAAAAAAAACGAAAACGTCAGTACACTTCCCAATAACCATTACTATATGTAAACACTGGTCAAAGTTTGTAACTTGCAGCCCCTCTCCCAGGGATTTTGGGGGAGTAAGTCATTCCCAAAGACATAGTTACTACGGTTTTCGACTATTTAAAACAAAATTGCCATCTCAAAATTTTGATTATATGACTTTGGGAAAAAAGCGTGGGAGGGGGCCTAGGTGCCCTCCAATTTTTTTGGTCACTTAAAAAGGGTACTAGATCTTTTCATTTCCGTTACAATGAGCCCTCTTGCAACACTCTAGGACCACTTGGTTGATTCTATGACCCCTGGAAAAAAACCAAACAAATAAACACGCACCCGTGATTTGTCTTCTAGCAAAAAATACAAAATTCCACATTTTTGTAGATAGGAGCTTGAAATTTTTGCTATTGGGTTCTCTGATACGCCGAATGCGATGGTGTGAATTTCGTTAAGTCACACCATCATTCTATGACTTTTAGGGGATGTTTCACCCTATTTTCTAAAATAAGGCAAATTTTCTCTGGCTCGTAACTTTTGATGACAAAGACTAAATTATGAAACTTATATATTTAGAATCAGCATGAAATTTCAATTCTTCTGATGTATCTTTTAGCATCAAAATTTCGTTTTTTAGAGTTTCCTTTACTATTGAGCCGGGTCGCTCCTTACTACTGTTCGTTACCACGAACTGTTTGATCACACATTTTTATAGCACTAAAAAATAGCCTCAATCACTTAAACTTCTCGGAATTTTATATAATTTTTAAGAAATAATAATTTAATGATAGTTTAAGCAACAAATTTAGCTTTCAGTTATTTTGATCAATACCCTATACATGTTATATACATTCGTTTCAGCTCGATAGAAATTTGATTTAAAAAAATATTTTACAGATTTATTGATTCAAAATATTGCTTCATTTGATATAATTTTAAGAAGAATCTCTAATTTTTCATTTAAAACTTTTTTTTTCAGGCAAAAATTTCGTATGGTTTGAACTGAAATACAATGAAGTCATTAAATAATTCTTTATATATATATGTAATATTGTTTTGTTTTGTTCTTGTTGTTGAAAAACATGCTCCAGAAAGTGTGATTCTATTTTTATTTTTTTCAGAATGGCACGAAAGTATGTGCCTTTAAATCCGTTAAGGGGAGGTAACTTTGTTCTTATTTGGGATAACATCGTGGAGCATGTTTTCTTTTATGGTTTTGCTACTATAGTTTGTGTTAATTTTGAGTAAAATAACTTTTCTTTTTCAGCTACAATATTTTGGCTGAAGTAAAGATTGTCCAACCAAGACACATTCAGGCTCTCTACAGTTTGACCTAAATTATCTAGCTTAAACAAGACATATTATTTTATTTCTATTAGAACATGGAAACTAGTCGACATTAAGATGGGAATAAATATTGATAGATTCGTTGGAGATGTTGACTCAAATTTCATATGTTCAATATGCAACGACGTCCTAGAAGATCCTCTACAGGCTTGAATTTATAAATATTAGATGGTTAGCCTATAAAAGACCTTCAGCTGGAAATAAAATTTATCTAATGCTGAAAGAAACACTGAAAAATAAGGCAAAATTCAAACAAAATCATTGGCAGTGCAAAAGCGCTGCCTAAGTAAAGAGAGATGTGGGCACAATGTATTATTTTCTTTACTAGGTCTTTGAGGGTGAACCCCTCCCGACCCTAGAACCCACCGGGCTAGGGTTGTAATTTATGCCCCGAAGGCATATAGAGTATAAATAGAAAGGGTGATCTCATATGTTTCTGGCTCATTGGATTAGTAATCAGAAGTCCTGTGCCCTTTTTAATATTCAGATAGATCAGAGGGTAGATACTCCCCACTCCCAGACACCTTGTATTTTTCTGAAATGCATGTGATAGAAATTTAAAGATTACCATTTGTTGTCGTAGAAAATTCGAAAAATACTCATTCGATTGGAAAATGAAAGGACTATTTTTAGTAGTCGAAAGGTACTGGAGGGCAACTAACCCCTCTCCAAAGCCCACCATTTTCCCAAACACATCCAATCAAAATTTTGAGATAGCTTTTTTTCAAGGTAAGTTGAAAAGGCTGAAAATTATGTCTTTGAGAATATACCCCCCCCCCACAACCCTCAGGGCAAGGGTTCCCAAAATACATGTGACTGAAATTTCGAGATGGCTACTTGTTGCCGTAACAGCTTCAAAAAAGGCTAATTCAATGGATAATTGAAAGTGATAGTGTTGTTTTCATTCTTCTAAAGTGATTTTAGGGCAGCTAAGCCTCTCCCACGCCAAAATTACCCCAAACACATCCAATCAAAATTTTTAGACAGCCATTTTTTCAAAATAATACAGCCATATATGTTTGAGGATTACAACCTCAGACCCTTCAGCGCAAGTGCTGTAAGTTATAGACTGGGGGCATGCAAGGTATCATAGACAGTGCAATTTAGCTGTCTAAGTAAAGAGCGATATGGGCACAATATAATTGTTTTTCTTTTTTTTAAACCCGAGTGCTTCGCATCGAGGGAGTTATCGTGGAAACTTCGAAAGGGACTCATTGGATTGGAAATTGAAAGAAATAGTGTCCTTTTTAATAGTCAAAAGCTATTGGAGGGCAACTAACACCCCTTCCTTGCCCATCATTTTCCCAAACACATTCAATGAAATTTTTTAGATAACCATTTTGTTCAACATTTAAAGGATTGAAAATTTGTTTTTGAGGATGACAACCCCCCAGCCTTTAGGGAAAGAGTTGCAAACTATCCACTGAGGGTAAAATAATGTATATATACATAGGGTGATCGTATAAACTTCGGAGGGGGCTCGTTGGATTGGTAATAAGATGTTCTAGTGCCATTTTTTTTATTCAGAATGAACGGAAAGGGGATAATTCCCCCTGCAAACCATTTTTTTCCCGATGCGCATCTGATAGAAATTTTGAGATGGCCATTTGTTGTCATAGAAACTTCGAAAAAGGGTCATTTGATTGGAAACTAAAAAGGCTATCGCTCTTTTTACTTTTCAAAAGAGATTGGAGGACAACCAACCCCCAGCACTCATCAATTTCCGAAAAATTCGGATCAAAATAACTAGATAGCTGTTTTGTTCAGTATAGTTGAAAGGTATAGATATTATGTTTGACAAATCCATAACTTCTTAAGACGAGAATATAGCTTGCAATTGACTGAAAAATATGGCTTTTGATTGTCAGTGTAATACACACATACTGATGTATATTTTCCCTAAAGCTTTGACAATTTTTGATATGTTAAAGTTAAAAATATTATAACATTTTAAATATATTTATTTAAATTTAAACCCCACAGTAAATAACTGAGTGAGTAAATTTTGAAATAGTCATTTTGTTCAGAGTAGAACGGTGTAGCAGGTATACTTTTTAAGATATTAGGCATGTCAACCATCGCAAATATGCGATTTGCCCATTATTTTTTAAAACTAAATGTTAATTTAAAATAAATCAAAAGGCGTTGTGTTTATGATTGCCAATAAGACATCTCAGCAACATAACGAGAACGACTGAGGGCATTAAGTTGAAACACTTAGGTCCAACACTATTACTACTTCTGAGACAAAATACGTTTGAAATATTTTCACGTTTCTTACTTTCATAAATGAAAAATTGTCAAAACCTTAAGGAAGAAATGTCAGTATATGTAAATTAAACGGACAATCCACGGTCACTTGTTTATTTGTTTTTGTTTTCAGTAAAGCGCAAATTATGTTCTGGTCTTGATAAGACATAAGAGTTATCAGCCCTACTCATGTTAATGTTTGTTCCTTTTGAGTTTCATAAAACTTTAAGGAAGAAATGTCAGTAAATGTTAATTAAACTGGCAATCCAGAGTCATTTGTTTCTTTTTTTTTTTCGAAACGCGCAAATTGTGTCCTGAGGTTCAAAAGGGATAAGGGGTTATCAACACTACTCATGTTAATTTTTGCTTGTTTTGAGTCTGACTCAGAGATTTGTTGTAACTTTTGTTCGTTTTGAGTTTCATCTATTTATTGATAATTATTTGTGGTAGTTTTGCGCTTGGAAGATTATTTGACTTTATTTTTGCTCATTCATGGCTTAATAGAGCTATTTACTTTTCTTTGAACAACTTGTCTTGTGGAAAAAGCTATTTACATTAATCATGCGAAATATCAATCCAAATTATACCAAGTGTAATGTATTTATTTTTTTCTTTCTTATTTTCACGTTATTTATCATTTTGTATTTATATCTGAATCATATATTATTCTATATGTATAGTCGATTAGCTAATATATGAGAACTGTATCACATTTTTAAGTTAGTCTTTGAATGAGTTTACATTAAAATAAATTATGTTCTATATTATTAATAAATATTATATTTTTAATGTTTATATTTACAAAATTTATATTTATATTTATACATTCATGTATTATATTAAATGTTTTTGATATATAATATATATATATATATATATATATATATATATATATATATATATATATATATATATATATATATATATATATATATCCATTAATGATAAAGCCATTAATCATAAACGGCTGTCCATTAATGATTAATGGACAGCCTAAAGAAAAATACAAAATAAGATGAATGACCAGACAAAATTTTAAGACTTTTGCTAAAAATGTAAAAATCTTTTCAAAATTGAAGAAAACATTCAAAAAATCAGCTGGGTCAACAAATAAACTTACAAATTGAATTGTAACTACGTGTATATGGACCTAATCTGTGAGTTTTTATATTTTGTACACGTTTTCCCATCTATTAGAAGGGATTTGTGCCCATCCTATTGATTGATGAGCAGCTATGCAATTCTCAACAACCACTAATTTTACTAAGTAGGCCAAGCAGTCTTTTATATTTGTTCATTTTCTTGTGAAATAACTAAAAAGTACGACTTTTTCGAATTATTTAGGAACAAATTTCGAAGCCCATGGACCTTTGCCTTGGAATGGGAAATTTTGAAGCACTAAAAAACTCGAACGTAACAAGTGAAGGATTGAGAAGGGGTTGCTTTGATAGTAGGTGGTTTATTCTATTTTTCACTTTGAGTTTTAATTTTACTCAAATTCAAAACCTTTCATTTGCTTTCAATTGGAAAACTTTTTTTTAATATAAGGGAGCTTTATTAGGGACAAAAAACTAAGAGTAATAAAAATATTTAGAGAGTAATCAGGCACTAGAAAATGTAATAAATCAAGCATAAACTGACACTTGAAAAAAATTAATAGGCTAGCCAGTGGAATAATACAGATTTTTATATAAGCTGATCTAAGTGAAAACCTAGAATCAGATATTTAAATTACGAATAACAGAATTTTGTAATATACATAATGGTTTAAGCTGAACATCGAATGTACTTGACTGAACCGAACAACAGTATAACAAGTAAGGATGGACTAGTGAAAAGTACAACAATCTTGAAATATGTTGTGGAAAAAAAATGCTTCATTTTTCTAATAATTCCAATAATTTATGCAACCTTTGAAGTGATACACTGAATAATATATCAAAAACTGACATCGTCCAAAATGACATCAAGATATTTTACTACTTTCCTTCACGATACAATTACATGAACAACCTTGAGCTCTTTAAGCCAATGATGATAATTTGTTGAACGGCCAAAAACTATGAGCGCTGATTTACAATAATTGAGTTTCAATTTGTTGAGGCACAGCCACTTTCCAATCTTGGCAATGTTCATCTGATAGCGTCTGAACCAGCTCCTGTTCAGACCTTCCTGCCACTGTATATAATGGGTCACAGCGAATAGTATTAGACTTTTCACTCGTTAAGGGGTCTTTTGATTCACTTCAAATCTTTGATACAAGTTAGAAATCAAATTAGAAACATCATTAATGTATATAGAAAAAAGTAACGAGCAAACGGAAGATCCTTGGGAAACCCCACAAGTAGTTTCAAAATCATGAGACTGCGTACAATGTTCTTTTAAAAACAAGTGTCTGTTGCTCAAATATGAAGATATTGAATTCATGATACTACCTCTCACTCTGCAATTCTCCAATTTCTTCAATAAAATTCTTCGGTGAACTTTGTAAAAAGCTTTCAAAATGTCTAAGATTACTGTAGCGACCTTCATATTACTATAAAATGCACCACTAACCAAAGTCGTCAGAATTGCAATGCGTGTTCAGTTGAATATTTCTTTCTGAAGACTGATTACTGTAAAAACTTTCTATTCCTCTAAATACTGTTCGATTTGAACATAATTGTATAAATCATATCGGTCACTACATTTATACAATGGTGCAATTCTCGCTCTTTGAAAAATATCCCGAAACTTTCCATCTTTGAAACACCCATTTACCATTTCCACAAACATGGGTAAAATAGATGACAAAATGGCCTGAACAACATTTTGAGATACCAAATCTGACCCTGCATCACCATTTTTCATCTCGTTCACATATTCTGTATCTTCGAGAGCGTTGGTTTTCTGTGATAGCAAGCTTGTATCACTTGAAGGAGGCAAATATTTCTCATGTGTTCCTTCTTCAAAGGGTTTCTCAATCAATGCTCTTATATTCATTCGAACTTTGAAAAATAAAGGATCGTTTTATTTGCAACTTGGTGATGGTTAGTGTTACCAACAAATTGTGGCAATAGTAAATTTTTATCACTAATAACCAATAGAATAATTCTCCAAGTCTTTACAGAGGAACCCTTAGCCTCTTCAAATTGCGCGCTTTGCCTTTCATAACAATTTATTAAATGCAATATTGTATTTCTTATATGTATATCTCGGTCCAAGTCATTGTTACGCAAACCGCATTTTCTATATAATGCATGTCTTTTTTCAATAGAATTAATCAGACTCTATGTTATCCATGGCTTTCTGGGTTTTGCTTCTTTTCTGTGTTGCTATGTTACTTTTCCTATGCATATTTCACGAAGAATATCAATGATTTTGCTATACCATTTACTAAATTTCTCACCAAAAGTGGAAAAAATGGATTAAAAAGGATCGATCAGACCTGCTCAAGACTTTCCTAAACTTCGGGACACCACCTTTCACAAAAATTTCCTGATTAAAACTATTACGATTAATTGAACCACAATGAGAAGCTTTAATACACTACAACCGATAATCGCATAATGATCTGACACGTCATTGTTGAATACTTTTTTGGGTTATTAAATGTCTTATTGACAAATATATTATCAATTAAAGTAGCAGAATTCTCCGTTACTCTCGTGCAAACATTAATAGTAGGAAACATACTGAAACTATTCATCAAATCACAATAGCTTCGGTAGGTTTTATCATTCTTTTGCATCAAACCAATATTAAAATCACCCATAAAACTACATAATCCGAATACCCTCCTAATCTTTTCTAATTGGTTTTCAATCAATTCAAAGAATATATGATTTGGCGCTGAAGGGGGTTTATACACAATAACTTCGAAAAATATATCCTGTGTATGGGTTCCAACCTCCAATACCAAAGTTTCACCCATCATACCAACATATTTTCGATAAATCATGCTTAGACTCGCTTCTATTCCTCCTTAAAAAAAAAAATATAAGACTCAATATTTAATAGCCCTTCATTTTCAGCACTTAAACAAGTTTCAGTAAAATCAAGAATATCTATATTATGCACAACTCCGATAAACAATCATAAGAACTATTCAGCCCTTGATGATTTAAATGAAAACGCACTAAATGATCTTGTCGATTCAAATCCGAACAATCATTAATTCACAAACAAAAAAATACTTTGACAGCTTATTTACACCTTTAATGCTCTAAGAAGTTGCCTCGTCCCCATCATTACGCCAAATTTTATTCATTTCTTCATAAAATTTCACAGAATTTCTCTCAAGCAGGTCAATTTTATCCTTAAGTTGTATCACAATCATATTTACCCCTACCTACATACCCTGAACCCGTACCTGCATACCTCCTCATATGTTAAATAAAAATAAATAAAAAAAATCATACATATACTCAGTCAGCAAAAGCTCCTGTTGGCACAAAAAAAAACAATACAATAAAAAGACACAATATTTGTGGGGGCAGAGGTTCCCATTATATAAGTCACTAATATTATTTTTATTACATCAAGATTTTTAGCCTGTCTTAGAATTGGCATTTTAGCTCTTTGTTTTCCATAGAAACCTTGATCAGCCTTTTTTTGCAGACTTGAGATCAGCTATTGTGTAGTTGGGTACCTCATGAATCCCAAGACCTGACAAAATTATATTATCAAAAATCGCCTTAGCGTTGCCAGTGTCATTCACTGTCACGTTCCATACTAGAATGTATCAGTTTCTTTCTTTCCAGCTTCATCTTTTTATGCTTCACGCTAGATAGATGTGATTTCAGAAAAGAATTTTCATCAACAAACAATGAAATGTGGCTCCTCAAACCTTTGGTTTCTATATCAAGGCTAGTCACTTTAGGATAAATACTCTCCACCTCTAATTTTGATGCCAATATAGATTCTTTGATCTTAGAAATTCTTTGTTCTAGTCCTCCAAAAGTAGCTTTCAGTTCATTTAACGTAGTTGAACTATCATTAACAGTCTGTAAAACTAGATTCAAACTATCAGCTTACGATTTCAATTAAATTTATTCCATAGGACTGGATGTAAGAAAAGACATTCAGATTTTTCCTTCTTTCTCTTTCCTTTCATAATACAAAATATTACTTGACTCCAATAAAAATAGACTGTAGCATAATTCGTAAGACTCCGTCAATCAAACACTTCGTGGTAACGAACTTTAGTAAGGAGCGACCCGGCTCAATAGAAACCAAAACTCTAAAAAATGGAATTTCGATACCAATAGCTACATCAAAAGAATTGCATTTTAATGCTAATTTTAAATATATAAGTTTCATCAATTTTAGTTTTACCCATTAAAAGTTACGAGCCTGAGCAAATTTGCATTATTTTAGAAAATACGGGAAAACACCCCCTAAGAGTCATAGAACCTTAACGAAAATTACACCACCTGATTCAGCTTATCAGGGAACCCTACTTTAGAAGTTTCAAGCTCCTATCTGCAAAAATATGGAATTTTGTATTTTTTGCGCGTTAATGACTTAACATTACATTTTAATGTTATTACATTAAAACTTAAAACGAACAAAAATTACTTCGTATATAAAGGGGCTGCTTCCTCATCAACGCCCCGCTCTTTACACTAAAGTATTTTACTGTTTTAAAAAGAAGAGTTGAGAGAAAGAGTCAAACTTTAGCATGAAGAGCGGGGCGTTAATGAGGAAGCAGCCCCTTTCATATACGAAGTAATTTCTGTTCGTTTTAAGTTTTAATGTCGCTCCTTACTTTCAGTTGAAAAAACCTGTTTTTTTTATTTCATTACTTACTTGAAGCAAACTAGCAATAGGCTAAGCCGTTAATTGGCCAAGGCTAACAGCTATTTCACATCCAGAATAGGGAGCAATAAGCAGGCACTATTGGTATTTGAATCTATCTAAAAATTTTGGACCGCAAATTAACCTTACTGGGTACTAAATGAACGGTCTGACGCAAACTAGGAGTGCTTACCCCGAATGCATTTGAAGTAACCGTGAAATCAATTAGAAAGATGTTACTTTGTTAAAACCTTTCTTGTTTATTGTCGTGCTGGCCTCTGCCTGTTTCTTTTTGAAATCAGCTTCACCCCAATTCGTTTGACAAGACAAATAATACCAAAACTATCCAAATTAATCCTGATTCCTATTTTAATGCATTCAACCACCTGTAAATCTTGTTTTCTCATTCTTGTTTTGTCTAATATTTGTGAGAGTTAATCTGACTTAAAATGTTCACTGAATAAATGCTATTTCACAACTACTTTACTTTACTTTCTGGTCCTTTTTCAAATCATCTTGGAAAATGCACCTTCCTCCTCTGTGGGATATTTCTCTATTTCCCTTGAAAATTTTCTACTGTGCTAAATGTATTAAAGTTTATATCAACGAAAAATATGACTTCGAACAATTCCTAGCTAAACATTTTCTTCACTTTAATTTTTAAAAACATGTTTTTTATTCACCTTTGCATCGTGTTTCAAATGATGAAGGGAATCCCGTCCTCTTCAGGGAAGATTTTCTCTTCAATATTCTTAAACAAATCTTACGTTCTTCCCTTGAAACGTCCCATGACAAAAAAAATTACTTCCGCAGAAAATCCCCCCTCCGCCCAACCTCCCTCCGCCCCCCTCCAAACAAAATTCGATCGACGCTCACAATTCCCTGGACAAATCCCTGTGAACGTTCTTACGGCAGGTAAAATTGAACAGTCAGAGACTAAACTTCTCCCAACCGTTTCCAAATTTTTTCTCATTAAAAATTCTCATCGTGGAAAATCTCCAAATATAAACAATTCTTCTGGGAAAATACCTGCACATTCTATATTATATATAATACCTATAATACCTAATAAATTCTATATTCAGACAGTGATTAAATTGCATAACATACAGTTTTTTCCCAAATGGTTGTGAGAGGTTTGCTATCTCCAGATTGATAGTTATTGGACTTTTGAACAATGATGAACCTAATGGCCATGTCAAAATTTTGGTCGAATACCCTATTGGGAAAAAGTTTTTTCTCCAAATGAGTTCTCTCGCTTCTAGGACCATGAGTTTGACAGAATTGCTGAATATCAGACAAATTTCCTCGCTTATAGCTTTTAAGATATTATAGGTTTAACTACACAGCTACTGATGACAAGTCATTTGGACTCTTAAACTTTATATTTTATATTCCAGCAATTTGGTACTCTTTGGGCTAATTGTGTAAATTCTTAGGTTAAAATATGATAATATCTTTATAATAAACCATTTATGTTGTATATAAATAAACATAATTGTATCAAGAGCTGAGAAAATTTTAAACCAAGAAAACAAATATATATTATTCAACGTACTATGAGTAATTTGAACTAGATAATTATTTTGTTTATATTTCAGGCTCCGAAATGCGAACATTCCTTTTGCAAACTTTGTATACTGACGTGGTTGAACACAAATCATTCGTGTCCACTTGACAGAAAAAAATTAACCGTACTTGATTTGAGGCCTGTGTCAAGAATTTTGCGATCTTTACTTTTGAGGTATTTGGTTTTTCCTTTTGTGTAGAACCTGACAGCTCATTTGAATTTAAAATGAAAGCCATGGGCATATACGTTCAATCAGAGTTTTATCTTATTTTTCAGAGATGCTAAAAGTATAAAGAAACAGTTTAATTTGTGGTATAAAACCAGAAGTTTTGAGCAGTTTTACAAAGCCTAGGTTTTGATAGATTGGATTATTGATGAATTTAAAAGGAACTGAAAGTTTCATTAAAAAAATTATTGCTAAGAGCTAGAATAACTTTTATTTTGTTTTATTCTTCGATTAATAAAAAAAATTCTCCACAAAATGAGTTTTTCAAAGAAAACTAAAGAGGTCTATTAAACCAAAACGAGAAAAAATAAACTAAATAATCTTCCAAACTTAAAACTACCATAAACAGCCATCAATAAATAAATAAAACTCAAAATGAACAGGAATTACAATAGATAACCGAGTCTTATTCAAAACAGGCAACAGTTAATATGAGGGGGACTGACCACTCCCCTCCCCCCACTTCTGAAGACTAGATCATGGTTTATTATCTGCTAAAAAAAATCCTTTTAAAAGTTCCTGTTTCTCATAATATCAAAAAGCAAATATCATAACCAAAATTCCTAAAAACAAAACGCAAATGAATGTGGGTTAGTTTTTTTAATGTACAGGTACTTTATTTATTGCTTAAAGTCTTAATGACTTTCTGGTATTGTCAGTCCTATTCATGTTTTCTTCTGCTCGTTCTCAGTTTGACTCTGTTATTCATTGTAATTTCTGCTCGTTTTGGGTTTTATCATTTATTGATGGTTATTTTTGATAGTTTTACCCTTGGAAAATCATCATCAAGTTGCAAGTTTTCCTGAGTACATCATCAAGTTTTCCTGAAAAAAAATTGCCAAAAATTGTTTTCTTAAGGAGCTCTCTGTATAGAAGAAAATGTTTCAACATTTTTTAAAACTTTTGCCTTTTTAGTTTTAGTGGCAGTACATCCATTTTTAATAGCAGTAGCAGTAGAATTAGCAGAAGCTGCATCTTTGAAGCAGTTGCAGTAACAGTAATCTTAATAGAAGCAGCATCGTAGTTTAGCAGAAGTAGTAGTTTAGTAGCAGTAGAAGTAGTATATATAGTAGTAGTAGAATTATAAATTCAAATATTACTTTTTTTAGTCCAACATCTCCCACATCAAGACTGTAAATTTCAACTTTAGACACTAGGTGGTTTTGGGGATATTACTGATACATCCTATTGACAATTTGTATGCAGACGGCGTATTGAGATTCACTTCAACTCCCCTCCTTAATATTCCCAGAAAATATCACCTTCATACGCTTTGCCTTGGTTATAACAGTAGTAACAGTAATTCATATAATGGTAGCAACCTGTTTTTCAGGCGCTCTTTAGCTCCCCTTGTATAGTTTCCAATTATATTTGAATTTTTACAGGGTTACTCACCATGTGGTAAACCCGGGGCTTGTTTTTAGCACATAACTTAGGAACAAGCCTTGTTTATAAGAACTGTTCATTTGTAAACATGTGGCTTATAATTTTGTACGATAAGGTGGTTCCACGAGTTAATATTGATTCTTACAATGAATAACAGCTTCAAAACTTCTCTACGGTCCTATTCCAACCGAACTTAGGGTAACTGAACCCCATGCAGCCTAACCCCTGCAACTAGCAGTATAGTATCAGATACCAAGAAAGGGACACAAAGCCCTAAAGATTATAGCCTGAACCTTATTGCAGATAACACAAGCCTCATTTCCATACTTCAAGAGGCAAAAAATTGATGTAGTGCAAGAGATATATAGTTTATATACATACATGAGCACATATTCTATTCGTACTTCTTAAAGGATGGATGGAAAAAAATAGAAAACCATTTCTAATGGCATGATTATTTGCATCAAGGTCCTTCTGAATGACAGATTTTTATTAGTGCTCATCCAGTGCTTGAATTATAATGAATAAGCGAAGTCAAGATAAGCCTTTATAAGTGATTGCTTTCAAGTTAGTAATCAATTGTATTCATAAAGCCTTACTTATAGGAATATGAAAACCCAATTTTTTATCGCACAAATTTTAAAAACCCACGTTCCTAGTTAACTATTCAACAAATAGTTGTAAACTAACCCGTATCTGAAATTACTTCCGAGTGTTTAGCTCTTATTAAGCAATTCTATCATGGGGGTTAATACTTTAACAGCTAACAGCGAATCCTAATCTGGGGGAATTCACTTCTTAGTCCCTCGGTAAGGGGAGGGGCTGGCAAAGATTAAAGCAAACATTTTCACACTTTTGTCTCAGACAAAACAGCAAAATTTTTAGAAGATAGTACACATACCCCATGAGACATGAAGATATAGTAAGTAAAACAAGACAGCACTCAACCCCTAAGGTCCGAACCAGGAACACTGATCTTCATTTCATGGTAGTTAGGCCAGGAACTTCAATATGCGGATGGGAGGATAATATTAAGTAAAATAGAGCACTGGTAATAGTACCAGTGCTCTAAGTAATAGTAGTAGTAGTAGTAGTCATAGTAGTTGCAGTCGTAGTAGTAATTGTAGTAGTCGTAGTAGTAGCAGTACTAATAGTAGTATTAGTAGTAGTATTAGTAGTAGTAGAAGTAGTAGTAGTAGTAGTAGTAGTAGTAGTAGCAGTAGTATTAGTAGTAGTAGTAGTAGTAATAGTAGTAGTAGTAGTAGCAGTAGTAGTAGTAGTAGCAGTCGTAGTAATAACAATCGTAGTAGTAGTTATAGTTGTCGTAATAGTAGTAGTAGTTGTAGCAGTATAGTAGTAGCAGTAGAAGTAATAGTAGTAGCAATAGTAGTAGTATTAATAGTAGAAGGTAGTAGTAATGCTAGTATTATTAGTATTTGTAGAAGTAGTAATAGCAGTAGTAACAGTAGTAGTTGTACCGAGTTAAAATAGTCATAAAATAATTCGAAGTAAAATCTAATAGAAATGCCAAACGAGCAAATCTTTCTAAGAACCAAAACAAGCAAAATTTACAATAAATAATTAAGTCAAACCTGGAAATAGCAATTACCACAAACAACAGGGAAAGGGGGGGGGTAACTTAGATCAAGGGTTCTAAAGACCAGAGCATCTTTGTATTTCCCAGTAACAGCTTTAAACTTAGGTCCCATGTTTTCAATTATATAACAGTAATAAAAATTATATCTCAAGGTTAAAAAATGACTAAATTTTGACTCTTATAAGAAAAGGGTTAAAATAACCCAAAAACCAACATGACCTTTATTTAAATTACGTCACCAAACAATGAATTATAAAGGGGAATGTAAGAAGATTGTCTTGTGTGTGTGCATGTTCACGAAAAGGAAGGAGGGGTTAGTGAATGTCAAAAAAATTTGTGACTGTGTTTTAAATCAATATACGAATGAGGGATTTTCTCCCCTTTACCCTTTTTTCGGAATATCTTCTGATCAAGCACCAAATAGGGCAGCAGAGAAGACCACACCTTCAACTCTATTCCAAAAACGCTTGATTTAAAATTCAAAGCACTGCGGTTAAACAACATTAAGCTCTAGTGGACAGACTAGGGAGGAGGAGTGGTAACCAGTGCTCTATTTTGCTTAATATTATCCTCCCATCCGCATATTGAAGTTTCTGGCCTAACTGCCATGAAATGAAGATCAGTGTTCCTGGTTCGGACCTTAGGGGTTGAGTGCTGTCTTGTTTTACTTACTATATCTTCATGTCTCATGGGGTATGTGTACTATCTTCTAAAAATTTTGCTGTTTTGTCTGAGACAAAAGTGTGAAAATGTTTGCTTTAATCTTTGCCAGCCCCTCCCCTTACCGAGGGACTAAGAAGTGAATTCCCCCAGATTAGGATTCGCTGTTAGCTGTTAAAGTATTAACCCCCATGATAGAATTGCTTAATAAGAGCTAAACACTCGGAATTAATTTCAGATACGGGTTGGTTTACAACTCTTTGTTGAATAGTTAACTAGGAACGTGGGTTTTTAAAATTTGTGCGATAAAAAATTGGGTTTTCATATTCCTATAAGTAAGGCTTTATGAATACAATTGATTACTAACTTGAAAGCAATCACTTATAAAGGCTTATCTTGACTTCGCTTATTCATTATAATTCAAGCACTGGATGAGCACTAATAAAAATCTGTCATTCAGAAGGACCTTGATGCAAATAATCATGCCATTAGAAATGGTTTTCTATTTTTTTCCATCCATCCTTTAAGAAGTACGAATAGAATATGTGCTCATGTATGTATATAAACTATATATCTCTTGCACTATATCAATTTTTTGCCTCTTGAAGTATGGAAATGAGGCTTGTGTTATCTGCAATAAGGTTCAGGCTATAATCTTTAGGGCTTTGTGTCCCTTTCTTGGTATCTGATACTATACTGCTAGTTGCAGGGGTTAGGCTGCATGGGGTTCAGTTACCCTAAGTTCAGTTGGAATAGGACCGTATAGAAGTTTTGAAGCTGTTATTCATTGTAAGAATCAATATTAACTCGTGGAACCACCTTATCGTACAAAATTATAAGCCACATGTTTACAAATGAACAGTTCTTATAAACAAGGCTTGTTCCTAAGTTATGTGCTAAAAACAAGCCCCGGGTTTACCACATGGTGAGTAACCCTGTAAAAATTCAAATATAATTGGAAACTATACAAGGGGAGCTAAAGAGCGCCTGAAAAACAGGTTGCTACCATTATATGAATTACTGTTACTACTGTTATAACCAAGGCAAAGCGTATGAAGGTGATATTTTCTGGGAATATTAAGGAGGGGAGTTGAAGTGAATCTCAATACGCCGTCTGCATACAAATTGTCAATAGGATGTATCAGTAATATCCCCAAAACCACCTAGTGTCTAAAGTTGAAATTTACAGTCTTGATGTGGGAGATGTTGGACTAAAAAAAGTAATATTTGAATTTATAATTCTACTACTACTATATATACTACTTCTACTGCTACTAAACTACTACTTCTGCTAAACTACGATGCTGCTTCTATTAAGATTACTGTTACTGCAACTGCTTCAAAGATGCAGCTTCTGCTAATTCTACTGCTACTGCTATTAAAAATGGATGTACTGCCACTAAAACTAAAAAGGCAAAAGTTTTAAAAAATGTTGAAACATTTTCTTCTATACAGAGAGCTCCTTAAGAAAACAATTTTTGGCAATTTTTTTTCAGGAAAACTTGATGATGTACTCAGGAAAACTTGCAACTTGATGATGATTTTCCAAGGGTATAACTATCAAAAATAACCATCAATAAATGATAAAACCCAAAACGAGCAGAAATTACAATGAATAACAGAGTCAAACTGAGAACGAGCAGAAGAAAACATGAATAGGACTGACAATACCAGAAAGTCATTAAGACTTTAAGCAATAAATAAAGTACCTGTACATTAAAAAAACTAACCCACATTCATTTGCGTTTTGTTTTTAGGAATTTTGGTTATGATATTTGCTTTTTGATATTATGAGAAACAGGAACTTTTAAAAGGATTTTTTTTTAGCAGATAATAAACCATGATCTAGTCTTCAGAAGTGGGGGGAGGGGAGTGGTCAGTCCCCCTCATATTAACTGTTGCCTGTTTTGAATAAGACTCGGTTATCTATAGTAATTCCTGTTCATTTTGAGTTTTATTTATTTATTGATGGCTGTTTGTGGCAGTTTTACGTTTGGAAGATTATTTACTTTATTTTTTCTCGTTTTGGTTTAATAGACCTCTTTAGTTTTCTTTGAAAAACTCAATTTGTGGAGAATTTTTTTTATTAATCAAAGAATAAAACAAAATAAAAGTTATTCTAGCTCTTAGCAATAATTTTTTTAATGAAACTTTCAGTTCCTTTTAAATTCATCAATAATCCAATCTATCAAAACCTAGGTTTTGTAAAACTGCTCAAAACTTCTGGTTTTATACCACAAATTAAACTGTTTCTTTATACTTTTAGCATCTCTGAAAAATAAGATAAAACTCTGATTGAACGTATATGCCCATGGCTTTCATTTTAAATTCAAATGAGCTGTCAGGTTCTACACAAAAGGAAAAACCAAATACCTCAAAAGTAAAGATCGCAAAATTCTTGACACAGGCCTCAAATCAAGTACGGTTAATTTTTTTCTGTCAAGTGGACACGAATGATTTGTGTTCAACCACGTCAGTATACAAAGTTTGCAAAAGGAATGTACGCATTTAGGAGCCTGAAATATAAACAAAATAATTATCTAGTTCAAATTACTCATAGTACGTTGAATAATATATATTTGTTTTCTTGGTTTAAAATTTTCTCAGCTCTTGATACAATTATGTTTATTTATATACAACATAAATGGTTTATTATAAAGATATTATCATATTTTAACCTAAGAATTTACACAATTAGCCCAAAGAGTACCAAATTGCTGGAATATAAAATAGAAAGTTTAAGAGTCCAAATGACTTGTCATCAGTAGCTGTGTAGTTAAACCTATAATATCTTAAAAGCTATAAGCGAGGAAATTTGTCTGATATTCAGCAATTCTGTCAAACTCATGGTCCTAGAAGCGAGAGAACTCATTTGGAGAAAAAACTTTTTCCCAATAGGGTATTCGACCAAAATTTTGACATGGCCATTAGGTTCATCATTGTTCAAAAGTCCAATAACTATCAATCTGGAGATAGCAAACCTCTCACAACCATTTGGGAAAAAACTGTATGTTATGCAATTTAATCACTGTCTGAATATAGAATTTATTAGGTATTATAGGTATTATATATAATATAGAATGTGCAGGTATTTTCCCAGAAGAATTGTTTATATTTGGAGATTTTCCACGATGAGAATTTTTAATGAGAAAAAATTTGGAAACGGTTGGGAGAAGTTTAGTCTCTGACTGTTCAATTTTACCTGCCGTAAGAACGTTCACAGGGATTTGTCCAGGGAATTGTGAGCGTCGATCGAATTTTGTTTGGAGGGGGGCGGAGGGAGGTTGGGCGGAGGGGGGATTTTCTGCGGAAGTAATTTTTTTTTGTCATGGGACGTTTCAAGGGAAGAACGTAAGATTTGTTTAAGAATATTGAAGAGAAAATCTTCCCTGAAGAGGACGGGATTCCCTTCATCATTTGAAACACGATGCAAAGGTGAATAAAAAACATGTTTTTAAAAATTAAAGTGAAGAAAATGTTTAGCTACGAATTGTTCGAAGTCGTATTTTTCGTAATACAAACTTTAATACATTTAGCACAGTAGAAAATTTTCAAGGGAAATAGAGAAATATCCCACAGAGGAGGAAGGTGCATTTTCCAAGATGATTTGAAAAAGGACCAGAAAGTCAAGTAAAGTAGTTGTGAAATAGCATTTATTCAGTGAACATTTTAAGTCAGATTAACTCTCACAAATATTAGACAAAACAAGAATGAGAAAACAAGATTTACAGGTGGTTGAATGCATTAAAATAGGAATCAGGATTAATTTGGATAGTTTTGGTATTATTTGTCTTGTCAAACGAATTGGGGTGAAGCTGATTTCAAAAAGAAACAGGCAGAGGCCAGCACGACAATAAACAAGAAAGGTTTTAACAAAGTAACATCTTTCTAATTGATTTCACGGTTACTTCAAATGCATTCGGGGTAAGCACTCCTAGTTTGCGTCAGACCGTTTATTTAGTACCCTGCAAGGTTAATTTGCGGTCCGACATTTTTGGATGGATTCAAATGCCAATAGTGCCTGCTTATTGCTCCCTATCCTGGATGTGAAATAGCTGTTAGCCTTGGCCAATTAACGGCTTAGCCTATTGCTAGTTTGCTTCAAGTAAGTAATGAAATAAAAAAACAGGTTTATTCAACTGAAAGTAAGGAGCGACATTAAAACTTAAAACGAACAGAAATTACTTCGTATATGAAAGGGGCTGCTTCCTCATTAACGCCCCGCTCTTCATGCTAAAGTTTGACTCTTTCTCTCAACTCTTCTTTTTAAAACAGTAAAATACTTTAGTGTAAAGAGCGGGGCGTTGATGAGGAAGCAGCCCCTTTATATACGAAGTAATTTTTGTTCGTTTTAAGTTTTAATGTAATAACATTAAAATGTAATGTTAAGTCATTAACGCGCAAAAAATACAAAATTCCATATTTTTGCAGATAGGAGCTTGAAACTTCTAAAGTAGGGTTCCCTGATAAGCTGAATCAGGTGGTGTAATTTTCGTTAAGGTTCTATGACTCTTAGGGGGTGTTTGCCCCTATTTTCTAAAATAATGCAAATTTTCTCAGGCTCGTAACTTTTGATGGGTAAAACTAAAATTGATGAAACTTATATATTTAAAATTAGCATTAAAATGCAATTCTTTTGATGTAGCTATTGGTATCGAAATTCCATTTTTTAGAGTTTTGGTTTCTATTGAGCCGGGTCGCTCCTTACTAAAGTTCGTTACCACGAAGTGTTTGATTGACGGAGTCTTACGAATTATGCTACAGTCTATTTTTATTGGAGTCAAGTAATATTTTGTATTATGAAAGGAAAGAGAAAGAAGGAAAAATCTGACATGTCTTTTCTTACATCCAGTCCTATGGAATAAATTTAATTGAAATCGTAAGCTGATAGTTTGAATCTAGTTTTACAGACTGTTAATGATAGTTCAACTACGTTAAATGAACTGAAAGCTACTTTTGGAGGACTAGAACAAAGAATTTCTAAGATCAAAGAATCTATATTGGCATCAAAATTAGAGGTGGAAAGTATTTATCCTAAAGTGACTAGCCTTGATATAGAAACCAAAGGTTTGAGGAGCCACATTTCATTGTTTGTTGATGAAAATTCTTTTCTGAAATCACATCTATCTAGCGTGAAGCATAAAAAGATGAAACTGGAAAGAAAGAAACTGATACATTCTAGTATGGAACGTGACAGTGAATGACACTGGCAACGCTAAGGCGATTTTTGATAATATAATTTTGTCAGGTCTTGGGATTCATGAGGTACCCAACTACACAATAGCTGATCTCAAGTCTATAGTAATATGAGTAATATATGAGTAACTTTTATAGTAATATGAAGGTCGCTACAGTAATCTTAGAAATTTTGAAAGCTTTTTACAAAGTTCACCGAAGAATTTTATTGAAGAAATTGGAGAATTGCAGAGTGAGAGGTAGTATCATGAATTTAATATCTTCATATTTGAGTAACAGACACTTGTTTTTAAAAGAACATTGTACGCAGTCTCATGATTTTGAAACTACTTGTGGGGTTTCCCAAGGATCTTCCGTTTGCTCGTTACTTTTTTCTATATACATTAATGATGTTTCTAATTTGATTTCTAACTTGGATCAAAGATTTGAAGTGAATCAAAAGACCCCTTAACGAGTGAAAAATCTAATATTATTCGCTGTGACCCATTATATACAGTGGCAGGAAGGTCTGAACAGGAGCTGGTTCAGACGCTATCAGATGAACATTGCCAAGATTGGAAAGTGGCTGTGCCTCAACAAATTGAAACTCAATTACTGTAAATCAGCGCTCATAGTTTTTGGCCGTTCAACAAATTATCATCATTGGCTTAAAGAGCTCAAGGTTGTTCATGTAATTGTATCGTGAAGGAAAGTAGTAAAATATCTTGATGTCATTTGGACGATGTCAGTTTTTGATATATTATTCAGAGTATCACTTCAAAGGTTGCATAAATTATTGGAATTATTAGAAAAATGAAGCATTTTTTTTCCACAACATATTTCAAGATTGTTGTACTTTTCACTAGTCCATCCTTACTTGTTATACTGTTGTTCGGTTCAGTCAAGTACATTCGATGTTCAGCTTAAACCATTATGTATATTACAAAATTCTGTTATTCGTAATTTAAATATCTGATTCTAGGTTTTCACTTAGATCAGCTTATATAAAAATCTGTATTATTCCACTGGCTAGCCTATTAATTTTTTTCAAGTGTCAGTTTATGCTTGATTTATTACATTTTCTAGTGCCTGATTATTCTCTAAATATTTTTATTACTCTTAGTTTTTTGTCCCTAATAAAGCTCCCTTATATTAAAAAAAAGTTTTCCAATTGAAAGCAAATGAAAGGTTTTGAATTTGAGTAAAATTAAAACTCAAAGTGAAAAATAGAATAAACCACCTACTATCAAAGCAACCCCTTCTCAATCCTTCACTTGTTACGTTCGAGTTTTTTAGTGCTTCAAAATTTCCCATTCCAAGGCAAAGGTCCTTGGGCTTCGAAATTTGTTCCTAAATAATTCGAAAAAGTCGTACTTTTTAGTTATTTCACAAGAAAATGAACAAATATAAAAGACTGCTTGGCCTACTTAGTAAAATTAGTGGTTGTTGAGAATTGCATAGCTGCTCATCAATCAATAGGATGGGCACAAATCCCTTCTAATAGATGGGAAAACGTGTACAAAATATAAAAACTCACAGATTAGGTCCATATACACGTAGTTACAATTCAATTTGTAAGTTTATTTGTTGACCCAGCTGATTTTTTGAATGTTTTCTTCAATTTTGAAAAGATTTTTACATTTTTAGCAAAAGTCTTAAAATTTTGTCTGGTCATTCATCTTATTTTGTATTTTTCTTTAGGCTGTCCATTAATCATTAATGGACAGCCGTTTATGATTAATGGCTTTATCATTAATGGATATATATATATATATATATATATATATATATATATATATATATATATATATATATATATATATATATATTTATATTTATATATCAAAAACATTTAATATAATACATGAATGTATAAATATAAATATAAATTTTGTAAATATAAACATTAAAAATATAATATTTATTAATAATATAGAACATAATTTATTTTAATGTAAACTCATTCAAAGACTAACTTAAAAATGTGATACAGTTCTCATATATTAGCTAATCGACTATACATATAGAATAATATATGATTCAGATATAAATACAAAATGATAAATAACGTGAAAATAAGAAAGAAAAAAATAAATACATTACACTTGGTATAATTTGGATTGATATTTCGCATGATTAATGTAAATAGCTTTTTCCACAAGACAAGTTTTTCAAAGAAAAGTAAATAGCTCCATTAAGCCATGAATGAGCAAAAATAAAGTCAAATAATCTTCCAAGCTCAAAACTACCACAAATAATTATAAATAAATAGATGAAACACAAAACGAACAAAAGTTACAACAAATCTCTGAGTCAGACTCAAAACAAGCAAAAATTAACATGAGTAGTGTTGATAACCCCTTATCCCTTTTGAACCTCAGGACACAATTTGCGCGTTTCGAAAAAAAAAAGAAACAAATGACTCTGGATTGCCAGTTTAATTAACATTTACTGACATTTCTTCCTTAAAGTTTTATGAAACTCAAAAGGAACAAACATTAACATGAGTAGGGCTGATAACTCTTATGTCTTATCAAGACCAGAACATAATTTGCGCTTTACTGAAAACAAAAACAAATAAACAAGTGACCGTGGATTGTCCGTTTAATTTACATATACTGACATTTCTTCCTTAAGGTTTTGACAATTTTTCATTTATGAAAGTAAGAAACGTGAAAATATTTCAAACGTATTTTGTCTCAGAAGTAGTAATAGTGTTGGACCTAAGTGTTTCAACTTAATGCCCTCAGTCGTTCTCGTTACGTTGCTGAGATGTCTTATTGGCAATCATAAACACAACGCCTTTTGATTTATTTTAAATTAACATTTAGTTTTAAAAAATAATGGGCAAATCGCATATTTGCGATGGTTGACATGCCTAATATCTTAAAAAGTATACCTGCTACACCGTTCTACTCTGAACAAAATGACTATTTCAAAATTTCAACTGGATGCATTTAAAAAATTAATGGGCATGAGAGAGGTGCTGCTTATCCTCCAATCTCTCATTACTTTTAAAAAAAGCACCAAATACTTGTCCCGTAACTGAAGTGCAAGGAGGAGGACTTCCCCCTTCATACATCTATCAAGAATATTTTAAACAAGGAAAAACAAAGTGGAAATATTTTAAACGTATTTTGTAGGTTTCTAGGCATGCTCATGTTGATTTTTAATAATTTTGAGTTATTTACTCACTCAGTTATTTATTGTGGGGTTTAAATTTAAATAAATATATTTAAAATGTTATAATATTTTTAACTTTAACATATCAAAAATTGTCAAAGCTTTAGGGAAAATATACATCAGTATGTGTGTATTACACTGACAATCAAAAGCCATATTTTTCAGTCAATTGCAAGCTATATTCTCGTCTTAAGAAGTTATGGATTTGTCAAACATAATATCTATACCTTTCAACTATACTGAACAAAACAGCTATCTAGTTATTTTGATCCGAATTTTTAGGAAATTGATGAGTGCTGGGGGTTGGTTGTCCTCCAATCTCTTTTGAAAAGTAAAAAGAGCGATAGCCTTTTTAGTTTCCAATCAAATGACCCTTTTTCGAAGTTTCTATGACAACAAATGGCCATCTCAAAATTTCTATCAGATACGCATCGGGAAAAAAATGCTTTGCAGGGGGAATTATCCCCTTTCCGTTCATTCTGAATAAAAAAAATGGCACTAGAACATCTTATTACCAATCCAACGAGCCCCCTCCGAAGTTTATACGATCACCCTATGTATATATACATTATTTTACCCTCAGAGGATAGTTTGCAACTCTTGCCCTAAAGGCTGGGGGGTTGTCATCCTCAAAAACAAATTTTCAGTCCTTTAAATGTTGAACAAAATGGTTATCTAAAAAATTTCATTGAATGTGTTTGGGAAAATGATGGGCAAGGAAGGGGTGTTAGTTGCCCTCCAATAGCTTTTGACTATTAAAAAGGACACTATTTCTTTCAATTTCCAATCCAATGAGTCCCTTTCGAAGTTTCCAAGATAACTCCCTCGGTGCGAAGCACTCGGGTTTAAAAAAAAGAAAAACAATTATATTGTGCCCATATCGCTCTTTACTTAGACAGCTAAATTGCACTGTCTATGATACCTTGCATGCCCCCAGTCTATAACTTAAAGCACTTGCGCTGAAGGGTCTGGGGTTGTAATCCTCAAACATATATGGCTGTATTATTTTGAAAAAATGGCTGTCTCAAAATTTTGATTCGATGTGTTTGGGGTAATTTTGGCGTGGGAGAGGCTTAGCTGCCCTAAAATCACTTTAGAAGAATAGAAACAACACTATCACTTTCAATTATCCATTGAATTAGCCTTTTTTGAAGCTGTTACGGCAACAAGTAGCCATCTCGAAATTTCAGTCAGATGTATTTCGGGAACCCTTACCCAGAGGGTTGTGGGGGGGGGGTATATTCTCAAAGACATAATTTTCAGCCTTTTCAACTTACATTGAAAAAAAGCTATCTTAAAATTTTGATTGGATGTGTTTGGGAAAATGGTGGGCTTTGGAGAGGGGTTAGTTGCCCTCCAGTACCTTTCGACTACTAAAAATAGTCCTTTCATTTTCCAATCGAATGAGTATTTTTTGAATTTTCTACGACAACAAATGGTAATCTTTAAATTTCTATCACATGTATTTCAGAAAAATACAAGGTGTCTGGGGGTGGGGAGTATCTACCCTCTGATCTCTCTGAATATTAAAAAGGGCACAGGACTTCTGATTACTAATCCAATGAGCCAGAAACATATAAGATCACCCTTTCTATTTATACTCTATATGCCTTCGGGGCATAAATTACAACCCTAGCCCTGTGGGCTCTAGGGTCGGGAGGGGTTCACCCTCAAAGACCTAGTAAAGAAAATAATACATTGTGCCGACATCTCTCTTTACTTAGGCAGTGCTTTTGCACTGCCAATGATTTTGTTTGAATTTTGCCTTATTTTTCAGTGTTTCTTTCAGCATTAGATAAATTTTATTTCCAGCTGAAGGTCTTTTATAGGCTAACCATCTAATATTTATAAATTCAAGCCTGTAGAGGATCTTCTAGGACGTCCTTGCATATTGAACATATGAAATTTGAGTCAACATCTCCAACGAATCTATCAATATTTATTCCCATCTTAATGTCGACTAGTTTCCATGCTCTAATAGAAATAAAATAATATGTCTTGTTTAAGCTAGATAATTTAGGTCAAACTGTAGAGAGCCTGAATGTGTCTTGGTTGGACAATCTTTACTTCAGCCAAAATATTGTAGCTGAAAAAGAAAAGTTATTTTACTCAAAATTAACACAAACTATAGTAGCAAAACCATAAAAGAAAACATGCTCCACGATGTTATCCCAAATAAGAACAAAGTTACCTCCCCTTAACGGATTTAAAGGCACATACTTTCGTGCCATTCTGAAAAAAATAAAAATAGAATCACACTTTCTGGAGCATGTTTTTCAACAACAAGAACAAAACAAAACAATATTACATATATATATAAAGAATTATTTAATGACTTCATTGTATTTCAGTTCAAACCATACGAAATTTTTGCCTGAAAAAAAAAGTTTTAAATGAAAAATTAGAGATTCTTCTTAAAATTATATCAATTGAAGCAATATTTTGAATCAATAAATCTGTAAAATATTTTTTTAAATCAAATTTCTATCGAGCTGAAACGAATGTATATAACATGTATAGGGTATTGATCAAAATAACTGAAAGCTAAATTTGTTGATTAAACTATCATTAAATTATTATTTCTTAAAAATTATATAAAATTCCGAGAAGTTTAAGTGATTGAGGCTATTTTTTAGTGCTATAAAAATGTGTGATCAAACAGTTCGTGGTAACGAACAGTAGTAAAGAGCGACCCGGCTCAATAGTAAAGGAAACTCTAAAAAACGAAATTTAGATACATTAAGATACATTAGAAGAATTGAAATTTCATGCTGATTCTAAATATATAAGTTTCATAATTTAGTCTTTGTCATCAAAAGTTACGAGCCAGAGAAAATTTGCCTTATTTTAGAAAATAGGGTGAAACATCCCCTAAAAGTCATAGAATGATGGTGTGACTTAACGAAATTCACACCATCGCATTCGGCGTATCAGAGAACCCTATAGCAAAAATTTCAAGCTCCTATCTACAAAAATGTGGAATTTCGTATTTTTTGCTAGAAGACAAATCACGGGTGCGAGTTTATTTGTTTGTTTTTTTCCAGGGGTCATAGTATCGACCAAGTGGTCCTAGAGTGTCGCAAGAGGGCTCATTGTAACGGAAATGAAAAGTTCTAGTACCCTTTTTAAGTGACCAAAAAAATTGGAGGGCACCTAGGCCCCCTCCCACGCTTTTTTTCCCAAAGTCATATAATCAAAATTTGGAGATAGCCATTTTGTTTTGCATAGTCGAAAACCGTAATAACTATGTCTTTGGGAGTGACTTACTCCCCCAAAATCCCTGGGAGAGGGGCTGCAAGTTACAAACTTTGACCAGTGTTTACATATAGTAATGGTTATTGGGAAGTGTACTGACGTTTTCGTTTTTTTTTTGGTTTGGGGGTTGGGTTGAGGGGAGATTGCTATGTGGGAGGGCTTTCCTTGGAGGAATTTGTCATGGGGAAGAAAAATTCAATGAAAAGGGTGTTGGATTTTCTAGCATTACTATAAAAAAATAATGAAAATATAAACATGAAAACGTTTTTTTCAATTGAAAGTAACGAGTAGCATTGAAACATAAAACGAACAGAGATTATTACGCATATGAGGGGTTCTGAAAATACTTTAGCAAAAAGAGCGAAGTATTTAATAGGAGATAAATACCTCGCTCTTTATGCCAAAGTATTTTTAGTAATTTCAACTATTTTTTCTACGGCCTTTTTGATTCAGCGGTCATTTTCTTAACGATTGGGATGAAATTTACGATTTATTGTAAAGAGCGAGTTATTAATGAGGGTAAAAACCTCCTCGTATACATAATAAAAATATAAGAATATAAAAGTTTATTACGTAAGTTAATTCTTAAGTTACGGATATTTTTTTACTAATAAAAACGTTCGTTAAAAATTAAAAGTTCTAGTTGCCTCTTTAAGTAACCGAAAAATTGGAGGGCAACTAGGCCTCCTTCCCCATCCCTTATTTCTCAAAATCGTCTGATCAAAACTAAATAAAACACACTGAGCGCTAAGACAAACACTTTGAAAAAACAATAAAAATATCTTAACTACTGGGCCAATACCGATGACCAGGGATGGTTCAACTTCGGCACTCAGGGATTATTAGCAAGACAATAAACCATAAATTAGTAGCAAAACTTTTAAATTACGGCACGATTTAAAGTCAAGACACAGACATACAAAAATACAAAGTTTTGAACAAGACGGAGCAAAAGAGATGGAGAAAAAAAGGAAAAGAAACAACAACAACATAAAAAGAGGCACAGACTACTGAAATAGTATAGAATACCAGTCACATTCCCTGTTTTTATTGTGTTTAGCTATTAATCTATGTGTTTATATTAATATATGTGTATAGCTATTAATCTAGCTACTGCAACATTTGGGTCAACAGTTTCAAACAGACAGAAAATTTTTGAGTTGCTTTGCCAGGAAGGAAGGTGGAGAAAATATTTAGCAAAACGGAAGAAAATTTCGAAACTAAGATCTAAGATAAGGTGTCAGGGTCGCCTTACGAGCTTCTAAAATTTTCCCGTAACGACTCATAGCTTGAATGCGTAAGGTGTTTGGCTAAGAAGACCCTCATATTACAAATAAAGAATGATTTTCAAGTTGCTGACTATTGAAGTTTATTGAGCCTTAAATTGAAAAAAACAAAATTTTTGCCTATAATCACTAATGTTTTTAATAGCTAGAGCCAGAGATGAAACACCTTCCATTTTATAAAGACAATTAGAAATGTATTACATCAAATACATACCAATAAGTTATGTTTCCTAAATTTTAATTGACTAAATTAAAATATTTTTTTGTGAAAAATAAACTTTAAAATTTGTGTTTCAGATTCAGATTCATTTATTCAAAAATTCATATTCATCAAAATCTTCAACATGCCCAAATGGAGAGACAAGCTCAACTACTGGGCAAGACATATAAACAAAATTTAACAATCCTCATTGATACAGAACAAACAAAAAATGAACCACTATTTCATCAATAAAATTTTTTTCAGAATTTTTACGTTAGTAAAAAAATTTCGTTAGTTTTTCATTATTAGCTAGAATCAGAGCCAGCAGTATGGTGATTTTAATCCATTTTTTTTAGAGCAGGGCAATACAAAAAAAAGAATTGTCTTTGAAATTTCGGACAAGAGTCCTTTCGATTTGAAATTGCAATGTCTAGTGCACTTTTGATAATAAAAATTTATTGAAGGGCTGTCAAACCCCTCCTCCTTCGTCCGTCATTTCCCCAAATGCATCCAATCTGAATTTTGAGATAGAAGTTCTTTTCAGCGCTGATGAAAAGCCAGCAAATGTATCTTTGAAGATGACAACACCTTGCAGCCCTAAGGTCAAGGGTTGCAAGTTATGGACCGGGACATATATGGTTTTTACTAAATGGTTGTCGTATAAATTTTGAATCGGGCTCATTGGATTAGAAATCAAATGATCTAATGCCTTTTTAAGAATCGAAGTGATCAGAAGGCAACTAAACTCCCCTACCACTCAAAATATATTTTCCTCAATTTCATCCGGTAGAAATTTTAAGATAGCCATTTGTTCAAAAGCCGTCATAGATCACATAACTAGACATTGGGATTATCATAATCCCGTAGAGTCTGGGAAAAAGGATTGTACGCTTTATAAAAGTTTTAACTGGGGCTCACAGGGTTTTGACAGTGGAGGGGTTGTGGAAACTCTAGAGAAGGCTTATTAGACTGGAAATTAAAATTTCTAGTTAGAGTTAGTTTTCTAGTTTAAATTTCTAGTTAGAGTTAAGTTTCTCTTGTCAGTTAGAACAACTGAAAAGAAAAATATTATTTTTGGATCCCCTCCCGTCCACCTGAATTCTTTGATTGCGTGGTCTTTCCTGTTTTATATCCGGTATGTTTCATATTTCAATCAATGTTTTGTCTACCACTACCTTTTTAAAAAACTTCCTTGGTTCACACCTGATTAAGTACGTAGACGTACACAAAGAACCGGTGCCTAAAATAATACAGTGCATAAGAAACCTAGATAAAAAAGTACTGAAATTTCCTATGATTTACTTTGTTCATGGTTGCAGCTGTAGCTGCAACCTAGTAAAGAGTGAACCACAGCCCTTAAGAACCAAAGTTTAAGAGACGTGTTTTGGAAAAAATGTCAAGAATCTTTCTAGTCGGAAAACATTGCCATCTTGCACTGATTCAGGGATGGTAACTTTTATTTCAGTTCATCTTAAAAGCAAAAGCGAAAGGAAGTGCATAGTGATTTCAAAGAAAAGCCTAAAACCACTAAAGGTGTTAAAAATGAAAAATACACATAGGAGTCAGCAAGGTCTAAAGCCCTGTAAGAAAAAATTACAGTCCTTCACCTTGAACAACAAGGAAAATCGCTTATTGGCGGGGGTAGCAGCGATATTTATGTTGTTTTTTTTTCTTTTCTTTTTCCGGGACTGGTGGGTTACCAGAATACCATAGATAGATCCTTAATAGCTCATTTACAAGCCATTTTCTTATCTATGTGCTTGTTATGAATCTTACCCTCTGCAAGTGTCGTATGACACTAAAATAGCACTTTTTGTGCCATTTACCAAGGGGTGGGGTCAGGTGGGCAATAATAACCTCGTAAACAGATGTTTAAAGAGCGAGGTGTTGAGGAAAGAGCAACCCCTCTCATATACGTATTAATTTATGTTAAACTTAAGTTCTAATGTAATGTAATGTAATACTTATATAGAAGATACTGTTCATCTATCTATTACTATATGTTACTGTGAATATTAATATATATTACTGAAAATTTGTGAATATGAATTCACCAATTGTTGTGTTAAAAAAATATGTTACAGAATTACTATTTGCTAACATAGGACTCGTAACATATGTAACCAAAGATCTGTTTAATTAGGACAATAAGAATTTTTCATAGAACTATAAACTTTAGCGTAAAAATTGAGGTGTTGAGGAAAGATCAACCCCCCTCATATGCGTACTAATTTCTGTTAAACTTAAGTTTCAATGTCACTTCTTACTTTTGTTGAAATGTCAATATTTTATATTTAATCTTCAATCTAAAACATATGACTATGTATCAGGCCTGCAGCTGTAACCTACTTCAGAGGGAAAACATACTTATATACTTGGATCCATTAGTCTCAAATGTATTTATTCACCGAACCAGAATTATGATAGTAAATGCAAATATTCTCAACTTTTTCTCAAAGGTTATCAGCTAAATCTAAGGATTAAATCATAGGGCAGAACACAAGTTAGAATCTTTACATGTTCAACTTTGTTGGAACTAAATCAACAAAATAGTTTTTCAAGCTCAATGTAAGCTTAAAATGTAAGCACTAAACTTAAAAGATTTATTTGTCACAAATGTATCCATTCACCGAAACAGGCTTATGATAGTAATTGTAAATGTTCTTAATTTTTTCCAAAATGGATATCAGTTAGTATTTGGGATTGTTATAATGCCATTGAAATGTTTTTTCATTTTGTCAAAAATGAAAATCCTTTGAAAATTTAAGTGAAAATTTTTTCATGATCTGATTCCCTAGAATGGATAAGGTTTTCAATTTTAAGGACAAAACTTAAGGACATTTTTAGAAAAATACTGTCTAGTATGAAAAATTGGGACTGGTGTTTTCCCTCCATGTAAAATAGTCCCCCTCCCAGCCCGTAGGATATTTACCGCCACCAAAAATAACCCCATAAGAATCGTCCCAATATAAAGTAATGCAGCTCAGAAAAAGCACAAAATTCGTAGCTCAAAATGTTATTTCGATTCCCTAGGATCTTTCTCATAACCCCATGCTCCCCTCCCCCACTTTCTGTTTTTCATCAAATCTTAAAAATAGGCAAAATATTTTTCTGTCGTCTAATTTAATTCCGAATAAAATAATAAAAAATCCATATATGAATATTCCTCATATAAATAATAATTATATATATTAACATAAATAATAATTTAATTCCGCATAAAATAATAAAATATCTTCCGGAGAGCATTCTAACAAGGCAGTATGGGCCAAGGAAATACTTTTTTTATTGCACTTGGTTAATAACAAGTGCCATATAGTGATCACAGATTCTGTCAGTTTGTTGGTCCAACGGTCTGTTGGTTTGTCTATCGGTCCCGGTTTTGCTAGTTTAGGTACTTCCAGATAAGCTAGGATGATAAAATTTGGCAAGCATATCAGGGAACAGACCAAATTAAATTAAAAATAGTCTTTCCCCGATTTGACCATCTGGGGAGGGGGAGGGAAGGGGAGCAGTTAATTCAAAAAAAATGAAAAAATTAGGTATTTTTAACTTGCGAACGAGTGATCAGATTAAAATGAAATTTGATATTTAGAAGCACATCATATGTCAGAGCTCTTTTTGTTAAATTCCGACTGAATCTGGTGGCACTGGGGGGAGGTGGGAGCGGGAACCTAAAATCTTGGAAAACACTTAGAGTGGAGCGATAAGGATGAAACTTGATGGGAAAAATAAGTACTGGTCCTAAATACGGAATTGACACGTCCAGAACTAATTCGCTCTCTTGGGAGGAGTTGGGCGAGGGTTAACTCTGAAAAGTTAGAAAAAATGAGGTATTTATTACTTACGAAGGAGTGATCAGATCTTCGTGAAATTTCATATTTAGAAGGACCTCGTAACTTATATCTCTTATTCTAAATTCCTACCAGATCCAGTGTCATTGGGGGGAATTAGGGTGGGACCAGAAATCTTGGAAAACACTTAGAGTGGAGAAATCCGGATGAATCTTGATAGGAAGAATAACAACAAGTTTTAGATATGATTAAAATAACCGTACTGAATCTGCTCTCTTTGAGGGGTGGGAGGGGGTTTTAGTTCGGAAATATTAGAAAAATTGAGGTAGTTTTAACTTATGGACGGGTGATCAGATCTTAATAAAATTTAATATTTAGCAGGATGTTGTATCTCAGAGCTATTATTTTAAATCCCAACTGTATCCGGTGTCATTAGGGGGAGTTCAAGGGGAAACCTAAAATCCTGGAAAACACTTAGAGTGGAGGCATCGGGATGGAACATGGGTGGAAAAATAAGCAAAAGTCAAAGATGCGTAATTGACATAGCCGGAATGGATTTGCTCTCTCTGGGGGAGCTGGAGGAAGGGTTAGTTCTGAAAAATTAGAAAAAACAAGGTAGTTTTAACTTAAGAAAGAGTTACCGTTGAGAGTGACCGTGAGGTATTTTTAAATTTGATATTTAGAAGGAAATCATGTCTCAGAAGTCTTATTTTAAATAATGACCGGACATAGTGACATTGGGATGGGGGAGTGGTGAAACCGGAAATCATGGAAAACGCTTAGACTGGAGATATCGGGATGAAATTTGGTGAGTAGAATGATTAAATGTCGTAGATACATTATTGACATAACCAGACTGGATCCACTCTCTTTGGGGGAGTTAGGAGGTCCAGTGCTTTGTCGAGTTCAGTGCTTCTGAACATGCTAGGCCGATGAAAATTGGTGGACGTTTCAGGGACCTATACTAATTGACTTGATAGAGTTGTTTTCCCCGATTAGAGCATATGGTGGGGAGAGAGGTGTTGTGAAGGGAGAGAAAAATTTGAAAAGGTGTGGTATTTGTGACTTACGAATTGGTGATCGGATCTTAATGAATTTTGATATTTGGAAGGACCTTGTGTCTCAGAGCTATTATTTTAAATCCCGACCGGCATCAAGCCTCTGATTTTTCTTTTAAATTAATCTATTGATTCTTAAAATTTTGCAATAGCTCAAGTCATATGAGCTCTTTGCTCTTGGCTCTTTGGACGTCGTAACAAGTGCCAAATAAGCACATAGCTATTGTTAAATATAATACTACTACTACTACTAATAACTCACTGCAGCATCAAGCCGCCTGAGAACAATACAGCTACGCACGCTCCTCCTCCAAACTAATCTATTTAAAGCCTCCCTCTTTACACCCTCCCAGGAAGTTCCCATTTCCTTTAAATCTTTATTTATGACATCCTTTTAACCCAGACAAGGACGACCTGCTTTCCGTGTAGCCTCAGACGGTTGGACAAAAAGGAAAATCATCGGTAATCTGTAATCCGTCATCCGTAGAGCGTGTCCTAGCCATCTCAACCTTTCTTTCATTATAGCCCCAGGAAGCAGGGTTGAACCACACTTTTCGTACAGCCTACTGTTTGAAATACGGTCAGTCAGCCGGGTACCCAAAACAATCCGTAGGCAATTTCTCTGGAAAACATCTAGTAAATTTTCATCTGCTTTTCGGATTGCCCATGCTTCAGAGCCATATTTGACCACTATCATCATTGTAGCTTCCAATATTCTAATCTTGGTTTGTAGACTTATCTTTCCATTCTTCCAAACTTTTTTTAACTGTGAAAAACACCCTGACCATTAGCTATTCTACTTTTAACATCTTCACTGCTCCCACCATCTTTACTAATGATAAAACCAAGGTAACTGAAGCTCCCAGCCTGATCAATATTTTCGTTACCTAATGTCACCTATTCTTCTTCACTTATTCCTAGCTTTAGTGACTTAGTCTTCTTAACATTAATTTTCAAGCCTATTTTAGAACCCTGAACTCGTAAAACCTCTAAAAATTCATTCATTTTTCTCACACTTTCATCTAATATGCTTAAACTATCAGCATAATCTAAGTCCAGGAGCGTTCTTCCTTCCCATTTAATTCCATGGTCTCCAATTTCCTTTCCTATGCTCCTTAAGACGAAGTCCATCAAAACGATCCTTATAAAGGGGGATAGAACACAACCCTGCTTAACTCCTGATTTAATACAAAACCAGTTGCTAACTTCATTTCCTACCTTCACCGCAGCAGTATTATTCTCGTACATAGCACAAATCACTTTAATGTATTTTTCTGGTATACCATATAGCGATAAGACCTTTGTTAGCGCTCTTCTATCAACAGAATCGAAAGCTTGCTCATAATCGATAAAACTGAGGACCAAAGGTGTTTGACAACGAAGGGACTTCTCAAATATTAACCTAAGAGTGAAAACATGGTCGACACATCCTCTACCTTTTGTAAAACCGCATTGTTCTTCCCATAAAACTTTATTTACAGCATGTCTCAGTCTAAAAAGTATCATATTACTCGATAATTTGCTACCTACGGAGACCAGACTAATGCCTCGATAATTACAACACTCGCTTTTGTCACCTTTCTTATACAGTGGTTTAATTAAGGTTTTCCTAAAATCATTGGGTACCTCCCCTTTTTCAAAAATCATGTTCATAATCTTCAATAGCTTACTCCTAACCTCATAGCCACCATATTTAAGAAACTCATTAATCGTACTATCAGCACCTGGGGCCTTATTATTTTTCAATCCTTTTAGCACTGTCTCTAATTCTTCCTCACTAAGCATATCTTCCTTCACATCAAAGGTATCAAGAACTTTTTCATTTTCATCTATATCTTTTCTATATAAATGTCATCTATATAAATATCGATGCGATAGTAAAATAATAAAGAACTTTAGCGGAAAGAGCGAGGCGTTGAGGAGAGGACAGGACATCCCTTTTCCTATACGCAATAATTTTTTTTCGTTTTAATTTTTAATTTTGCTCCTTACTGGCAGTTAAAAAAAACTCGTTTTCATATTTACTTTCTCAACGTTACTGAATTAATGCATGTTTTGATTTTGGCTGACCGTACATGAACAATTAAAACGAAATTTGCGTATTAAATTCTTTTGTGACTAAATGGCTTTCTCATAGTTTTGATCGGACGATTTTGGTAAAAAAAAGGGTGGGGGAGGAAGCCTAAATGCCCTTATTCAAAAAGGCAACTAGAACTTTTTATTTTTTACGGACATTTTTATTAGCAATAAATATATATAACCTACGAATTAACTTGCGTAAGAAACTTCTATGTTTGTGTATTTTAAATACGTAAATGAGGGGGTTCACTCCCTCGTCAATGCATTGCTCTTTAAATTAAAGCTTGAATTTTGTCCCAATTCTTTAAGAATGGCCCCTACTCACAAAGGCCGTAGAATAAATAGTCAAAATTACTAAAAATACTTTAGTGTAAAGAGCGAGGCATTGTGAGGAGACTCTACTTCCAGTTATTTTGCTTTACTTCCAGCTAAAGAAAAATTGTATTTATTTTCTCATTTTTTTTAATATGCTAGAAAATCTTACGCTTCCTTCATGGAAATTTTCTTTCCTCATTATATTTTTTTCCGTGGAAAGATCATCCCACTTGATCAAACCCCTTCGACCCAGCCCCCCTCCTTAACGCGAAAAAGTCCTCCTGGAAACGTCTGTACACTTCCCAATAACCATTGCTATATGTAAACAATGGTCAAAGCTTGTAACTTGCAGCCCCTCCTACGGGACTCTAGAGGATTAAGTCGTCCCAAAAGGCATAATTATTAGGGTTTCTAGACTATGCTGGAAAAATGGCTAGTCCAAAATTTTTATATAGTGACTTTGCAAAAAATGAGCGTTGGAGGGGGCCTAAGTGACCTCCATTTTTGTTACTTAAAAAGTGCTTTAAAATTCTGAATTTCCGTTAGAATGAGCCCTCTCGTGACATTCTAGGACCACTGGGTCGATATGACTACCCCTGAAAAAAAATAAACACATCCATGATCTATTTTCAGGTAAAAAATAATTTTTTTTAGATAATAGCTTGAAACTTAAACAGTAGGGCTCCTTGACACGTTGAATTTTATCATGCGATTTTCATTAAGATTTTGTGACTTTCAAAGTGTTTTTCCCCCTGTTTTCTAAAATAAAGCAACTTATATATTCAAGAATACTAATGCGATTCTTTTAATGTAATTATTGGTATCAAATTGAATCTTTTTAGAGTTTCGGTTACTGTTGGCCCGGTTGGTACATTACTTTCAGTTTGTTACTACGAATTATTTGACATTGCAAAATATTCCTAACCATGATTACATACTGATGTTACCTAGATTATAAGTACTAAGGCAACATTTATTTATCAATTGTTTGAATATGTAAAGAAAAATGAATAGAAAAATGCATGTCAGTATGTATTTCGGCTATGAATATAATTTTTTCATATTATATTTTATTTTTTCATCGTATTTAATTTTATATTCCAAAATAGAAAAAATAACATAAAATAAAAATAAAAATATTCATTTTAAAGTAAAAATATGAACATGACCCAACCCTTTCTTCTCTCTTCCTATTCAAATCCTTGAAACAGAAAAATTTGTCGCTGATTTTAGCCTACACAAAAATTGATATGTAAGCTATGAATTTTATTAACTCGGAATTTGATTGACTTGAGAAAAGAAAAATGTCATCTTCTTAGAATTTTCGATATGAAACACTTCAAGCGTTCTAAGAATATCCTATGAAGATTTTCTTGAGAAAAACATACTTTCGATTCAAGGAGACTTTCAAGTTATGAATTCTTTTAATTTGAACTTCATTTCTCGTTACATTCTGTTTTGTCTGTTTTTGTATTTTTATTTCACCATATTCTGGTATATTTCATTTGGATTCGCCAAAATTTACTTCCCGACCATAATGTACACAACTACCGTGTTTTTGTTCCTAGAGAAAACATTTTGCTGCACTTTTTTTCTTATTAACTAGGCAAAATCAGATTTGGTTTCAAATGCACCAAATTTGCCGTTTCAAACCCTAAAAAAAATATAAAGGTAGATTTGACCTTCCTGAAAAAGCAAAAAGCCCGGACGACTCTGCCAGAAAATAATATATACATATCTGCCAGAAAAATATAAAAAATATCTGCCAGAAAAAAATATGCCAGAAAAAAAATATTAAAATTATATTTTATACTATTTATTCTATATATACGAGCCTAATATTTGGTGCCTTTTACAAAATATTATAAAATAAAATATATAATTAAGGCACGGCCTAAATAATTATCTTAATAATCGTTTGGATTCTGGTATCTTACACAATAACAACACACAAGTTAGAAAGCTTTGTTCCTGAACATTCAACTCAATCAGCTCAAATGCAACTGAGAGCAACAAAATGCGGAAAAGATAACAGCGAAATACAAATGCTTTCTTTATCATTTAAACTTTAAAGTGTTGTCAATTCTAAAACTGTTTGCTGATAAGATTTGATGACAAGAAAATTATAGAAAATTATATGTTTTTATTGTTTTAAAAGTTGAGCTGTGAGAAATAAAAAAAAAACTTTAGCGTAAAGAGCGGGGCATTGAGGAGGGAAAAGCCACTTTCATAAGCGAATAATTTTTGGTCGTATCAAGTCTTAATGTCACTCCTTACTTTTAGTTAAAAACTTGTTTTTTATTTCATTTTTGAAATTTTATGAATTATAGCAGGTTTTAATATTGGCTTACCGCACATGAATAATAAAATGAAATTTGCATGTTAATTTTAGTTTTTTGGCTAAATGGCTTTCTCAAAGTTTTGAATGGACGATTTTGCGGGAAATGGGAAGGGAAGGGGACCTAGTTGTCCTATATTTTTTGCTTACTTAAGAGAGCCACTAGAACTTCTAATTTTATTTACAAAATTTTTTTTATTAATAAATATACGTAACATACGAGTAACTTATATCACAAACTTCAATATTCATAAGTTTTTACTATTTATATTAGGGAGTTTGCCACCTCGTAAATAACTTGGTCTTGCAATAAACTTCAAATTTTGTTCCAATTCCTTAAGAATAACCACCGAAACAGAAAGGCTGTTTAATTAGAATAAATAGCTATTTTGAATATACTATAGATACTTCAGCTTAAAGAGCGAGGTATTGAGAACGGAACCAACCCCCTCATATACGTGCCGTTTTAAGTGTTTCTGCCGTTTTAAGTGTTAATCCCTACTTTCAGCTGAAAAAATTCGTTTTTTATTTAATTTTATACCCATAGCTCATCATATACACCATACCATAGCATAATATACCCATAGCTTATAGATTTATGAATTTCTACTGGATTCAGAAGTGAATTATCTTGCTTGAACTGTTTTATAATGATTTCACTTAAATTCTTTTCCTCGCTACTTCCATGACAGTTGTTAATTTTACGAAGTATTTGAATCCTAGGTTTAAGGATATAGCATATGCTAAATGAGTTGCCTTATCACCCAAGCAAGCATCACGGCCGTAATTTTTTTTGGCATAACCAAAATTTACTTCAATTTCTTTTACTGTTTTGCTGCTCAAATCAACTTCCCAGTCTATAATACTAAGAGTCACGATGATGGGAATAGGTTGAACTGTTTTAGAGGTTGAGCTTGAACTGTTATATAACTTCTTTACTTAAATTCTTTTCCTCGCTACTTCCATGACAGTTTGTTAATTTTATGAAGTATTTGAGAGCATACTCTAACCCTAAGTTTAAGTATATAGAGAATGCTAAATGAGTTGCCGCATCACCCAAGCAAGCATCACGGCCGTACTTTTTTTTTAGCATAAACAAAATTTACTTCAATTTCTTTTACTGTTATGCTGCTCAAATCAACTTTCCAGTCTATAATCCTAAGAATCGCGATGATGGAAGAGGTTGAACTGTTTTAGAGGTTGAGCTTGAACTGTTTTATAACTTCTTCACTTAAATTCTTTTCCTCGCTACTTCCATGACAGTTTGTTAATTTTACGAAGTATTTGAATCCGAAGTTAAAGGATATAGAAAATGCTAAATGAGTTGCCGCAATACCCAAGCAAGCATCACGGCCGTATTTTTTTTAGCATAACCAAAATTTACATCAATTTGTTTTACTGTTATGCTGCTCAAATCAACTTTCCAGTCTATAATTCTAAGAGTCGCGATGGTGGGAAGAGTTTGAACTGTTTTAGAGGTTGAGCTTGAACTTTTTTATAACTTCTTCACTTAAATTCTTTTCCTCGCTACTTCCATGACAGTTTGTTAATTTTACGAAGTATTTGAGAGCTTGCTCTAACCCTAAGATTAAGGATATAAGGAATGCTAAATGAGTTGCCACATCACCCAAGCAAGCATCACAGCTGTACTTTTTTTTTTAGCATAACCAAAATTTACTTCAATTTCTTTTACTGTTATGCTGCTCAAATCAACTTTTCAGTCTATAATCCCAAGAGTCGCGATAATAGAAGAGGTTGAACTGTTTTAGAGGTTGAGCTTGAACTGTTTTATAACTTCTTCACTTAAATTCTTTTCCTCACTACTTCCATGACAGTTTGTTAATTTTATGAAGTATTTGAGAGAATGCTCTAACCCTAAGTTTAAGGATATAGAGAATGCTAAATGACTTGCCACATCACCCAAGCAAGCATCGCGGCCGTACTTTTTTTTAGCATAACCAAAATCTACATCAATTTGTTTTACTGTTATGCTGCTCAAATCCACTTTCCAGTCTATAATCCAAAGAGTCTCAATGATGGAAGAGGTTGAACTGTTTTAGAGGTTGAGCTTGAACTGTTTTATAACTTCAATTCAATTCAATTCAATTTATTCAAAAAGAAAAGAAAACACATACCAACAATAACAATAAAGATCCTAGAAGCGAACTTGTTAAGGACCAAAACAACAAAAAATTGTAAATGAAAAAGAGAGAAAAAAAAGAAAAGAGAAAACAAGGGTAATTAAAGCAAATTGAACAAACATATAGAGAAATATAATATCAAGATTATAGTATATTGTTATATAGCGTCCGAAAACTTGTGGATAGCTCGACACTGGAGGGTATTAAATTCCACTGAATTATAGATTTATAAATTGGGGATCGCTGGGCGGAACTAGAGATACACCTGGGGACATTGAAGGAACGGTTGGATGAACGGAGACAGTGGCCTTCAGAATTATTACTATTAAAATAAGATAATAAGTGGGGAGGAAGATTTTTATGGTAAGCGGAGTATGCAAGGGATAGATTTATTTTTTTGATGATTTGTTCAAAAGGGATAATACCAAAATCGGAGTACAAGTCCTTGGTGGGATATAGTCGTGGCAACCAAAAAACTGCTTTGACGGCACGGTTTTGAGCAGATTTTAATTTATTGGTAACTGAAGGATAAGTATTGCCCCATACAGATCCGCAGTATGAGATATATGGGTAAATAAAAGAATAATAAAGGGTGACAAGGATATCGGGAGGAAGAAAATAATTTACACGATTAATTATACTAACCTGTCGCAAAATTATGGCTCTGATATAGGACACATGTGTTGCAAATGATAGGCAGGAGTCTATGTGGACACCAAGAAACTTGGCAACTTTGACCTGTGGGAGGAGATTGGTAGAATATTTTAGGCCAAGTGCGGGCTGAACTTCATTTTTTTGTAAGGGGTTTGAAATAATACCACCTGACTTTTCTTGCTGTTAATGGTCATGCAGTTAACGAGCCACCACTCCTGTACTCTATTCAGAAGGGTTTGAGTAGAGGTGACGACGGATGGTAAATTAGAACCGGTGATGAAAAAGTTGCTATCGTCAGCAAAAAGTACTGGGTGCACTGATGGGCCCAGGTCCGTAATCAAATCATTAACATAAAGGAGAAAAAGTATTGGACCAAGAACAGAGCCCTGTGGAACGCCCCTCCGGACATGTAGGGGATGTGAAGTCACCCCGCCCAGTCTCACACTCTGTATTCTACTAGAGAGATAAGAGCCGAACCATGAGAAAGGAACTCCGCGAATCCCTAGGTTATTGAGTTTACTTAATAAAACACTGTGATCAGCCATGTCAAAGGCCTTTGAAAAATCCAGAAATAAGCCCAATACAGTATTTTTAAGGTCAAGTTGGGAACGTATAAACTGTGTGGCGTCTATTAGTGCATGAGCAGTTGAAAATTTGGCACGGAAGCCATATTGATGAGGAGAAATCAACGAATCTGATGAATGATTACCAAATACAAAGGGAGAAAGACGTCGGAATATAATTCTCTCGAGCACCTTAGATATAACTGGGAGAAGTGAGATTGGACGATAATTGCTTATCTCAGACGGATCGCCTTTTTTATGAATCGGGATAACAATTGCTGATTTAAATATTTCTGGGAAGACTCCATTGGTCATAGACAGGTTTGCTATGTGCACAATGGGTTCACAAATATAGAAAGATACGGTCCTAAGAAGCTTATTACTTATGCCAAAGAAGTCAGGTGTACTACTATTAGAGAGAGATTCGATAACTTGAAGCACCTCTTTGCGATCAGTTGGAGAGAAAAACATGGATCTGGGATTCTTGCTAGGGTGTACCGACTGTGAGAAGGAACAGGAGTTAGCATTTGGAATATTAGTGAAATAATTATTAAAAGCATCCGGTACTAAAATTGGGTCAATTAATCTGTCACTGATGTCCCTAAGGTTAATAGGAACAGATCTTGAATTCCTTTTTTTTGAAAGGATTTCATTTATTGTAGACCAAATTTTTTGCAAGTTCCCTTTGCAGTGAGAGATTTTTGAATAATAATAATTTTTCTTTGCTTCCCGGATGAGTTTGGTATATACGTTTTTGTATTTTTTATAATTAGTCAGGTCAATAACGCTATTGGTTTTGCAAGCTAACTTATATAGGTCATTTTTTCGGTATGAAGAGATTATCAGGCTATTTGACATCCAGGGGCGTATATGGGTAGTTTTTCGGTTTGATTTACGAACTGGAAAGGTTGAACTAATAAGATCACTCATTCCCTGTGTAAAACTACTTGTGGCTGAATTAACATCCTGACAATCCAAAGTCTTGGACCAGTCGAAGGATTTCATACAATCCGTGAACCAGTTCATATTTACAGTATTATATATTCTATTAGACGTAGGGGTATTAGTTCTACGGGGTTGAGTAGCTGATAGGGAGGGTAAGGAAAGATAGATTGGAAAGTGATCTGACAGGTCAGAAAATATTATTTTGGAGGACAGGTGGTTTCCCAGGGAAGTGGATACAAAAATGTTATCAATTCAAGTAGCGGCAGACCTCAAGGGATCAACTCTAGTAGGAAAAAGGATTGTGGGAAGAAGACCACTTGAGGTAAACGTTTCAAAGAAGGTATCACTATCATTGTTATTGCTAACATTTAATATATTACAATTGAAGTCCCCAAAAACTATTGCCTTCTTTTGTGGTAAATTAATAAAACTAGAAAAATCATCAAACTGATTACAAAAGAAAGGTGTTGGGAATGAGGGTGGTTTATAAAATAACGAAAAAATAAAAGAATTCTCGTCTACACTTATGTTGACGATTATTGAATAAATGCATCTATTATTTATAGGTTGCGAGAACAAGAATTCACAATCTAATAGTCTTGTGAATTTTTAGACTTGATCGGATGTAAAGAGAAATGCCACCAGAGGACTTGGTTAATTTTCTTTCAATATGAATAGCTTGAAAGCCAGTGAGGGAAAATTCATTAGTATCATCAATTTCTGAAAGCCACGTCTCCGTTATTCCAATTACGTCGAAAGGGCAGTAACCATTTGTTAAAATTAAATCTTTAAAATTAGCCCACTTATCCCGTATGCTTCTGATATTAAAGCAAATTACATTAAGTTTGGTCTCTTCCATTAGCTTAGGTTTCACATTTTTCACAAAATCAAAAGTGTCGAGATATTTACAGTTAATTTGGTTTAAAGGACTATTGGGGCTAGCAACATTATTGCACAGTGATAAATTACTAAGAAACGTAAAATCTTGTAAAGTACTTGTACTTGTGTTTGTTTGACTGTTCATTTCTTAAGCAGTAGTTTCTGTGCTTCTGGACATTTATACGAATAACAGGGGTGGTCGGAGGAGCCACAGAGAGCACATTTCATAACAAGTTGACACGGGTTTTCTTTGGAGTTCTGGTGGTCACCAGCGCATTTAGAGCATCTCGGGGAAGCTTTACAGTTATTTGCAGTATGGCCGTAGCACTGGCATTTGTAGCACTGGGTAGGCAAAAAATTGTACTCAGTTATAGGTAGACGCTCGTAACCAATAACAAGGGGATTCTCAGTGGCATAGTTTAGGTGGTCACGTGACTCAAACTTTAATCGAAAAGACCTCGTACTTCCTAACTGAACAACTTCTATACAGTTATTAGCGAGATCGCATAGGTCACTTTTAGATGTTCCGTCAGGCACTCGGCGTACTATACCGAAAAAGGCAGGACTCTTCACTTTAGCATTAATGGATTGGTCTGCTTTGCTTAATGCATCTGCCAAAGTATTGGCGGCACCCTTGTCCGACAGAACTACTTGCCATGCATCCCTCCTAGGCCTCAAAACAGCTATGCTTGAACTGACACCCCCACAAACTTTATCCAGAAAATCTTTTCGAGCGTCAGGATTATTCAAGTTTTTTGGTGGATTTTTCACAATAACTGAATAGGACGGTTTTGCGGGTGGGGGAGGTTTCATATCAGGAATAGTTTGCACGACTAACCTTGCTTTATAGTGCTCAGCGATGCTTTTAAATTCCATGTAGAGTTCATTAACCTTTCGAGTTAACGTAGCAGTTGTCTCCCCTGGCACACATGGGACCTGATCTGGCTCGAAAATCAGATACTGAGGTAGGCTGATCTTTTTCTCATCACATAGATCAAAGGCTCGAACCATATCACTTACATTATCAGTCACTTTGGGGGGCTCAGTTACCCTAGTAATAGAGGCGTCAGCCCACAAAATCTTCTTTGCTTCAATTAACATATCTCCTTTGAAAAAATCGCAAGCAATCTTTACAATATTATCAGCTGAACAACCTGCATTTCTAGCCCGTGAAATGAAATTCAACACGGGATTCAAGACAAGTCTTTCACCTGGCTTCTTCACTTAAATTCTTTTCCTCGCTACTTCCATGACAGTTTGTTAATTTTATGAAGTATTTGAGAGCATGCTCTAACCCTAAGTTTAAGGATATAGAGAATGCTAAATGAGTTGCCGCATCACCAAAGCAAGCATCACGGCCGTACTTTTTTTTAGCATAACCAAAATTTACTTCAATTTCTTTTACTGTTATGCTGCTCAAATCAACTTTCCAGTCTATAATTCTAAGAGTCGCGATGATGGAAGATATAAGATAAAATATCATATATCATATCAATATCAATATATAATCATTATATAATCATATCAATATCATATAATTTTTATGCAAAATACAAAATCCGACTTTTTTCAAGATTTTCTTTCTCACCTTTGCATTTTAAATTCTCTGCTATATTATCCATTTCTCCTTAAATTTCCGTTAATTTATCATTTATTTTTCCAACCACCATATTTTTTATGGTTGCTTTAGCTAGCGGTAGTAAAAACATTGTGAAATAACACCAATTAACATTAGTTAAACCAATAACCCTTCTCTGCCGCCAGGCTGTTCTACGGTTCAGATTTCATTTCCGTTCCATTGTTTTTGGTATGTTTTTATCATTAGTTTTTATACCCGGTAAACATAATTTTTAAATTGTTACCATTATGAAATTATTATCTGACTCAGGAAAGAGTCGGATGATTTGCTCCGATCAAGCATTGCAATCCCAACGGAAGGCAGAAAAATCAGGAGATCGGTACAGCACAACATTGGTCAGCATGCGAGACAAAAGAAGTTGAAAAAAGTCAAGGATAAATCGTGTATCTGAGACGAACTTTGGTTTCTGGTTTTGTGAACTATTTTTGTTTTTATTTATGTCTATTTTTAACATATTCTGTAAGGATAACGAAATGAATAAGTCATATGGTAAAAAGGAAAAATATTGTTGAGAATGGAGGTTTCTGTTTTTTGACCGCCTTTATAAGCTCGATGTTTCCCTGTTTCGCTCAGGATAACTCAAATAAAATTTCATTTCTTTGCCAAGCCAACTATGTTTGAAGGCATTAAACTAAACTAGAAAAGGAAATCAAAATTTTCGTGGTCCTTCTATTTATCCAGCAGAAAGTGAATTGAATTTGTGCGGATTACGTGACTGAGATGGCTAGATCATGTTACATAAATTAGATAAATTAGAAAAATTTAGATAAATCACTATTAGATAAATTATTAGATTAGATAAATCTAATCTAATCTAAATCATTATTAGATCATATTACATAAATCATATTATATTATATTATAATAATATGTTTATAATCATATTATAATAAAATCATATTATATTATACTAGCTGTTGGGGTGACGCTTCGTGCCACCCCAACACCTAGTTTGTGGGGGCGGGGGCAATATATATATATATATATATATATATATATATATATATATATATATATATATATATATATATATATATATATATATATATATATATATATATATATATTTTTAATTACGTAAAACTTGCGAATATAAAGCATTCTTCGCTGTCCCATTGTCTCTGCTTTTAAATAGATTGTCAGGTTTACCGACTCTTGAACATGCAACATATAATTGTCCATGGGAAAAACAATCCGTATTCAGATCTATACCTCATTATTCTAATGATATTCCCTGTGTCCTGGTGTCCCGGTCGTCATTTTGTGTCCCGGTCTGTAATTTCTCTTGGAACATTCCCTGTGTCCCGGTCGTTATTTCTATATCCCCCCCCCCTGTTCCCTGACGTCCTTGTTATAGTTCGGTCCCTGCGTTCCGATCATCATTTATATTCCCTGTGTCCCGGTCGTTATTTGTGTACCGATCTCCATGTCTGTAATTTCCCTTTAAGCGTCCCGGTCGTCATTTATATTCCCTGTGTCCCAGTGTCCGGTCGTCATTTGTGTCCCAGTTTGTAATCTCATCAGTTGACATACATGACGTCAGTCGACAAACAACTTCATGACGACATACATCTCAATCCTTATAATGACGTCAGTCGACAAACATGACATCAGTCGACACACAAACATGACGTCAGACAATATACACGCAAACTAACAACTTATTTGTATATATATTACTAGCTGTAGGGGTGGCGCTCGCGCCACCCCAACACCTAGTGGGTTGGGGTGCTTTGCGCCCCCAAAGCCCCCTCACGTGCATAAGGCGTTACGCGCCATATTAGTTACGTGTCATTATAGTTACGTGTCGTATATATATTTTTAACTATGTAAAACTTGCGAATATACAACATTCTTTGCTGTCCCATTGTCTGTGCATATAAATAGATTGTCAGGTTTACCGACTCTTGAACATGCAACATATAATTGTCCATGGGAAAAACAAACTCTTGAACATGCAACATATAATTGTCCATGGGAAAAACAATCCGTATTCAGATCTATACCTCATTATTTTAATGATTACCCTTGAGCTCTGTTGATGGCAATTACTAATGGAACATTCCCTGTGTCATCGTCGTCATTTATATATCCCCTTGTGCCCCCAGCGTCCCCGTTGTAGCTGTGTCCCTGTGTCCCGGTCGTCATTTATATTCCCTGTGTCCCGGTCGTCATTTGTTTCCGGATGACCCAGTCTGTAATTTCTCTTTGAGTGTCCCGGTCGTCATTTATATTCCCTGTGTCCCAGTTTCCCGGTCGTCATTTGTTTCCAGGTCTGTAATTTCTCTTTGAGTGTTCGGATCGTCATTTATTTTCCCTGTTTCCCGGTCTGTAATTTCGTCAGTCGACAAACAACTTCATGACGACAAACAGGTCAATCCTTATAATGACGTCTGTCGACAAACATGACATCAGTCGACACACAAACATGACGTCAGTCGACAGACACACAAACAAACAACTTATGTTTATATATATAGATTATATATAAATCATGTTGCATAAATTAGTGGATGATGACAGATTTTCAAGCATCTTCTATTTTGATCATCTATATATGGCTAGGTGAAAAGCGGGTCGTTTTGATTAAATTGGATGCCGAGGGTATCAGCTGAAAAGATATTCAATGAACACTATCAACACATCACTAACATTTGTTTTCGATTTCAAAAAGGGACGAGATAAGATAAATGACCCGTTATAATTCAGACTGGTGAATTCTATGACTTTCTATTTTGTTTCTACTACCCTAGAAATGACGCATGGACGGATATTTGATAGACATATCTATTAACAAATGAACGAACATCATATTTTTGCAATCCTAATAAGGAAGGGGGGGGATTAATGCCAACGTTTGCTTTTCACTCAATTGTACTATCTGTCTTGGCTTTTTCTCAAATTAGCCTTGACTTGATGCCCGCAACTATTTCATTTTAATTCAAAAGTGTAAATCTTCGATATGTTGGAATAGAGGAATGCGTATTGTATTGGCATCAAGTGGCTCAGTACTGCAGTGAACTCTTAGTAGGAGAAGTAGAATTGTGTGATTCCTTTGTTTTTAATTCTTTGTAATATATTTTTACTATCCTTCAATTATATTCCTAGTCGCTGTGTATTCATTTCAATTCTTAAGATTTTGTTTCTAATTCTTTGTCTTCAGCATTGTGAAACCAAAATCGCTAGTCTTCTTGGTTGACAGCTTTTCTATTATAGTTTTTTGAATATTGAGTTTTACATTCGTTTAAAGTTCTTACATTCTGTTTCAATGATGTTTTAGATCAGTGAGTACTCCAATTCCAATATTTTGTTAATAATTCCTTGTTTACAGCATTTTAAAAATGACATCATTCAATTTCCAAATGCGAAAAAGGACGAATTGTTACTCCAGAATGATAAAACTATTAGTTTTAATGTATACGCAGACTTTTGGCAAATTAACACCAAACAAAACAATAGACCAAAAGTAAATTACTAAGAAAAGATAGAAGCTCTAAAAAAAGAAAAAACAGAGCGGAACATGAGTTTACCTGTTTATTAATGGAGTTATACTGGGACCACCGTGTGTAATGGTGATCTCATTATAACTGGGATCACTATTCAGTCTTGATTCAGATTTTGTTCAGTAAACACCTAATTTTTGGATATTAACCTTTTAATTGAGTAAGTCAATTGAGGAAGTCTGTGTAATTTCCCTAGAGACATTTATTGTCTGATTGTCTAGATTTATTTGTTATTGACGTTTTCACTACGTGAATTTAAAATAGATGCTTAAATATCAAATCCCATGGGACTTTGAACTTGAAAAGTAGCTATAGTAAATTTTTGACCTACAATAAATTTACTGAAAATAATTAATTCAGTGACCTAGTTAACCAGTTCTGTATTTCATTCACCTTCCTGCGTCAACCTTGGAATACTTTGAAGCTTAGATCCAGCTACTGAATTTTCAATTTTCTAGTGTTTCCACTAGTTATATGCAATTAGCGAATTTTATATACAGAATGGCACGTCAGAAAAATTACCACCCCAAATGCCACTGTTACTTGTCTCTTCAATTACCGTCCAATGTCAAGCATGTTGTAAAAGGTGGTATGATAACGGAATCAATAGATGTGTTGGTAAAATCACAAGTGAGTGCACATTAAAGTGGCTATTTATCGACTGCAATACCAACTCTAACAAGCAAAAACACCTAAAGTTGGAAAGCCGACGAACAATTCAGCACCGCCTGCCCTTTTCTGTTGCCATTAGAATTACTCGCCTAAATAAACGAGGAACAGCTATTAAACAGCCAACCGCCTTTGGCAGAGTGATGACACCCACATCCTATTTGAAAAGAAGCACCAAAAATACTACTCCATCTCCTACGCCATTCTCCATCCTCCTGACTATGCCCCTTGTTGATAACGAAGACATGTCAACTGCAAAGTACCTCAAGCAAGTGCTAATAGCCTCACCAAGTAGTTTAGAAGAAAGTGAGATTGAAGTTTTACAGGAAATGATCAGTGTGTTAAAAAAGGATCTCTCATCTGCTCGGTAAGAAATTGCAGCATTACGGTTGAACCTCACCAATGCAAAATCTTATGGCAATACGTTGGAAAGCCACATCGAACTTGAATTTCTTATCAGTAGCCTGCAAAAATCAGGCATTTGCGTCTTTTCATTCGATGGTACTGCAGTCTTAGTTGGGACCCAAAATTTTCACAGAGTTGTGTTTTATTTTATTCTCAATTATAAAGGCCTCCAAAAAACTATTTCGGTCTGGAAATCTTGAGTGAACGGGTTTTTGGACGTGGGGTTTCCTATTATAAGTTCTATTATAACACCGAGTTCATCTAAGCCATGGCGAAGCTTGAGTTCCTATCTCCTTTTCTTCTAATAGTAACTCCTAAACCTAACTTAATCTGTTATACAGGGAGGGCCAAAGGTCGCTGACCGAATTCAAAAGTCACTGGTCATATTTTATCACCCATTCAAGAAAAGTACCCTGCCATAACTATAAGAAAAGAATTATAGGTAAAGAACCATTTTGATCCAAGGCTCTTTCATTGATAGATTTAAATTATTTGACTGTATGATTGTTGAAGGGTCGTATGGAAAGTATGTTGACTTTTTGGAGTACTGGTAGCAGTGAAAAACAATCGAAGGGGTTTTTAAACCCAGAATGAATTTTTCTTCTAACAGTAGATAGATAATGCTCATTACTATGTGGAGTGCACCCTTGAGCATTATAAGTTTATTGAAATTTTTGCAGAAATCAATTGGATTTTTGAGATCTATTTGTTATTCCACCAATCCAAGTATGCAATAAACAGAGCCCAATATTAACATTATATATAAAGGAAAAGCTAAAAAAAGGCTTAACATAGCAGACGAAGCTAGCATTTGAAATAATTTGTCAGGTATTAGTAAGGACAATAGTACATTGCACAAGCCACAGTGATTGGTTTATAATACATTGCACAAGCCATAGTCAAGGTTTATAAATAAGACATTCTGAGCCATTTTCAGATTGATTTAAGTTCAAGTAGAGGTTACTTTTAAGTAGTTTTTGCGCTTTTTTACACAGAGAAATCAGTAATTTGCATCTAAAGGAAATGCGTCGACCAGAAACTGTCATTGTTTGTACTGGCTTGATAGCAGAAGCAGTTCCAGAGCTCTAACAAAGTAAATAGTGATGATGACTATGCATTATTTATTTTTCTATTCACCAAGCCATTTTGTTTACCAGGGCTTTTGAAAAGAATGTTTCGACATATTTAAAAATTGAACTAAATTCAACTAAGGTCACTTTTAAGATGTTTCTGTGGCTTTTTACACAGGGAAATAAAGAGTTTACTTTTAGAAGAAGTTTTATGATACATAGCTGTCATTTTACTCACTTAAAACTTCATCCAAAAGAACTGGTCAAGTTCGGTCTTTTTTGCTCAAATTTTTGACTAAGAAACTTTGATTTGATTCTGAAAACAAACAACGGAAATACAGCAGCGAAAAAGTGGCGTTATTTGGCTTCCTTATTTTGCATACATCTAAGAAATCATGTGAATCATTTTGAAAATCTGTCATAAAAATAAATGGGAGCTGCTGCACATTCTTAAGCACTAAAACAAACAATATTACTCCCTTTGTTTTCTATTTGATCTCTTTTTTAGTGTCTTGTCATTTCTCCCAAGATGACGCCATAAAAATAAATATGAACTGCTGCACATTTTTTAGCACTGAAACATAAGATATCACTTCCTTTGTTTTCTATTTGGTGTCTGTGTCCTGTCATTTTTCCCAAGATGACGTCATAAGAATAAATATGAACTGCTGCACATTCCTTAGCACTAAAACATAAGATATTACTCCCTTTTTTCTATTTGGTCTCTGTTTCTGTGTCTTGTCGTTCCTCCCAACATGATGCCATAAAAAAATGTTAATTGCTGCACAATCCTTAGTACTGAATCATAGAATATTGCTCTCTCTGTTCCTATTTGGTGTCTGTTTCTTTTATTTTTCATCTAAAAATACGAAATAAACTTAATGTAAATACTATTCCGTTTAAAAAAAATACTGTTCAAGACAAATAAAGAAACTCGAACTCTAAATTTTGAAGTAATTTGTTTTTTAATTTTTTTTTTAAACACGCGCCTTAGATTTCAAAACTCACAGCTTTGCCTCATTAATTGGAAAAAAGCCTGATATAAGTATTGTTATTCTTTAAAGTTTAATACTTGTTCTTCTTTAAATCTGATAAAACTATTAAGATTGTCCCGTCAATCTGGAAATATGCTTTGTTTAAATGTGTCTAGTGTTTTCATTTTTTGGTTTATTAAACCTTGCTGTTTGAACAAAAGTGTTTTTTTTACAGTCTTTAAGACAGAACAAAGGGATGAAAGAAGGATCAAACGATATTTTAATTAAAAACAGTTTAAGCAAAAATTTGCTCTTTTCTTGTCTTCTCCTCTTTTTTTTAGAATAATGTAGGCAATGCGACATTATAAAATTATTAAATTACTAAAACCCTTCAGAAAATTGAGACATGACTTTTCAGAATTCAGAACGCCCAAATCTCGTAAAAAAAAAGAAGAAAAAACGAAGATCTTAAACAAAAATTGTAGTGGATGATGGAACAAAAGAATCTTTAGGCCAATAGAGTTTTTAGGCTATAACCATTTGGTAATTAAAAACTTCGAATTAATTTGTTGACACTCAAAGTTTACTTTTCTAATATTTTCCTATGAAAAAATATCTGAGCATTCCTTAAAGGGGGTAGTAGCTTCGACTGGTAAAATTCCAATATGCAAGACACCAATTTTTGCCCTAAGTATTTCAACTACAAGGAGCAGGAATATATTTGGGGAAAAACGTCTAAATCCTCTTACAAAAAAAGATTAAACTTTTTTCATTACAAAAAAAGTTGTACTTTCGACATTTGTAATAAAAAAGAGCTTAATTGCAATAACTTAGCATTGGGTCACTGCTGAAAAGGTTTTGTTTTATGAATCGACGTTGCTAGTCAGGTTTATAATAAACGCAAGACTGTTCACATTATCGAATAAGGACACACGGAAAAAACGTAGGATCTAATTAGGGATTTGAATAAAAACTGTATAAGAATAAAAACAAGAGATTTAGTGATTTACTTTTCTTAGTATACTTGTTTGCAAAGGAAGGATAACATTAGTTTCTCATTTAATTTAATTTTCGTTGCCCTTTCGACTGCATAAAATTATTTGCACGCACGTAACATGTGTCAATAGCACAGAAAGATGTGCACTTGAGGTAGATATTTTTCAAATACAAAAAAAATAATCCCTTTTTAAGTGAAAACACATCAGCGTTACCAAAAACACTTCTACACATAGGATAAGATATAAGACACCACCCCCCGCCACAAAAAATACTGGCCTGAAACATTTTTTATATTTTTGAATACAAACAGTAGAGTTACCCAGAAGAAACCTACCATCCCGCTTCCTTATGATTGGTTTATAACTGGTAAATTGGTTTTCTACCAAATTTGATACCACTTGGCTCATTAAAGATGAAAAAGGAAGACAATATTTAAAATTAACCATTTTTAGCTTATATCAATCTTTCTGAATATTCTTACATCTAACTTAGCCATGCGATTTCTAAGAAAGACTACCTGAATTTCAAGAAGAAGAGCTACCAGAGACTTGATTTTCCTTTCCTCAGCAGCAGCCAAGTGCTTCACTTTGACAGCAGCAGATGACAAAGCCGGAGCAGCAGCAGCTTGATTGGCCCCCTCTTCAGCAAGTGAGGACTTCTTGATCTTATCGGGAGGTGGAACAATAACTGGAGAGCTTTCTACTTTCTCATCTTCAACGGGTTTTTGCCTACCAATGAAAAAGTAATAATAAAGATCATAGCCATTAAATCACTATTCTATCAATGAAAAATGAAAATAAAATCGATACTAAAATTTATTATACTGCTGCCACACGTTAGGTAATACTTTCGTTCTTAATTTACTAACAAAACAATGAAACAATACTATGCTAATAAAGTATATAAATGACAAAGAAAGATGGAAAGATGGGACAGAGTGTAACATGAAATTTTGCACATTTAGGCATGGTTTAGAGAGGATCAAACCAGCTTCAACAGCTAATAGACCTCAAGTAATATGATAAAAATACATTATTGCAATATTAAAACAATATTCGAAGGTTAGGATCGAACGATTTACCAATCTACTAAAGAATTATTTTACGTGCAAATATCCTCAAAAAGGGGATTTACCCATATAAGCCATCTTACATGCTGGTATTGTCGTATCAAAATTATTGTTGTAGTTCCATAGAGTTCTTTTAGGGGTATTTGATAAATGAGGAAGGCTAAAAATTTGAAAAATATTCTTAAAGTCTAGCCATGGTAGAATGAAAGGAAAAAACCGAGCAAGTTGTTCTTTTGTCCAAAAAGATCCAGTTATCCATAGATTGACCATTTTACATACTATAAGAAAGCTGCTCAATTAGTTTCGCTTTGTTATTTCTTTTTTATCATCTCTTTCCAAAAAATATGTTTCCATGTCCCGCTCTTTATGCTTAAGTTTTTTACTGTTTTAAAAAGTAGAGTTGAGAGAAAGAGTGAAACTTTAGCGTAAAGAGCGGGTGTTGATTAGGAATCAGTCCCTTTCATATACGAACTAATTTCTGCTCGTTTTAAGTTTTAATGTCGCTCCTTACTTTAAGTTAAAAAAAACTTGTTTTTTTTATTCAATCCTACTAAACGTAAAATACGATCGAAAGGACATTGGAAAAACAATAGAAAAAATGAATTAGATTTTCATACGTTTTCTAAATATCTATGCTAGCTACTTGAATCTAACGGTATGAATTCTGTAATAAAATGTCTAAATAAATTACCCAAGAGGACTTCAATCAACTTTTCTGGATCGTTAAGAATAATATAGCTTTTGAATATAATTTTAAAGTAATATGCAATACAATTTAAATTCTAACTAAAACGAAGTTTTTAAAAAAAAAGAATAAGTTTGATAAGATTGGTAATAAGGACAACAGATTATATTTGCTTATTAATTTTATTTGTAAGCACAGTGAAGACATTAATTTACCAGAAATTTTAAGTCAGCGGGAAGTGAAACAAGCCCATCCTAGTAATTTGAATTATAACGATAGTCCAGTTTTAACTTATAAAATTTCAAAAACTATTAGGCAAATGATTTTTTAATTCAAATTTAATACTTAAAAGATTGGATAGTGATATAAATTGGAAACCTGTTTGTAACTGTAAGCAACTTGGCCCACTTACTTACCAACATGTTATAACAGGGGACATGTCAATAATAAAACAAGATGATCTTCAAATTATAAGGAATAAGGGAGGTCATTTCCGTCTTTCTCATCATTTGAAACTATCGAGTATTCATAGTAGCTTGAAAAATGATTTATTGAGTGGTGAAAGAAAGAGAATAAAAATAAAGAGAGTTTTCAAAATTGAAAGAATTTAATTATTTGTATAAAACGAAATAAAATATATGCCAACTTAAGAAATAGTAACACTAAATCGTTATTTTATAATGCTAGGATAAAACAAGCAATTGCTAATCTAGAGAATGAATTTGTAATTGTGCTGGTGGATAAAGCTAATAACAATTTTGCCATAATTTTTCGGAAGCTGTATTGTGATATCTTAACAAGGGAGTTATGCAAGACTAATGTTAACAAAAATGTGAATTTAGAGGATGAGAATTTAATTGAAAAAAGTGAATAAATACTTTGTAAAAAAATTTATATTAGAATTAATGACAAGGATAAAAAGTCCCCTTTCCTATATTGGACTGTAAAATTTCATAAGAATCCCCCTAAACCACGGTTTGTTGCTGGAGCAGCTAGATGTCCGAGCCGCATAGCTGCTACTGACCTGTCTTTAATTTTCAAGGAAATTATATATAAACTTAAAACATATTGTTCTGGTATTTAAAAATTTTCAAATTTTAATCCGTATTGGAGTTTTAACAATTCACTGCAGATAATAGACTCTCTAATAATGGTTTCAGCTAAAAGAATTGAGTCTTTCGATTTTGCGACAATGTATACTAATTTATCACTTAATGTAGTATTAGTTAATTTAAAAACGGCTATCAAGAAATCTTTCCTCTTATTTCGTAAGAGGTTCCTAAAAATGGACACTTATAATGAAAAAGCTATATGGACAAACTGCTTTAAGACTACAGTTAGCTCGAGATGTTACAGCTTAGATAGGATTTTTGATTTATTAGAATTTTTTTATATAATACTTATGTGAGATTTAATGGTAATTTGTAAAAGCAATTCGTGGGAATTCCCATGGGGGGGGGGGAACGCCAGCCCATTTATAGCTGACTTGTAATTAAGTCAACTTGAATATAAATATATGATCGATAAGAATAATCCAAATAATTTAAAACATGTTCTGTCAAATAATAAAAGACATTTAGATGAGATTTTGGTTTTAAATTGTAAGGAACTCATTGATATTTCTAAAAATATATATCCATCGAAGCTTACTCTGGAACCTAGTCATGGCACTGGTCTAGAAGATTATTTCTCAGATTTAAATATTAATATTTCTGATAATAATAAATTAAGTTTTAAAATGTATAATGAAACGGATGATTTTGATTTTGAAATGAATAATTTCCCGTTCCCTGAAAGTAATATACATTCAAATATCACACATTCAGCATTTTTCTCACAGTTAGTTAGATATGCAAGGATTTGTAGTAATTGTATTGATTTTAAAAATAGAGAAAATAAATTTGAACCAAAAATTGATTTTAAGAGGTTTTTTTGCAAATAAATTAACTTGGCAATTTAAAAAATTTAGTATTCATTATAACGAACTTTTAAATAAATACCAAGAGAATTATGTTGAAATACCTAGCGAAATCTTTGGTTAATTCTGATTTTTCTTGTTATTAAGTTTGACGTGTCCTTCACTTTTGAAAGTGGATTTCCGGAGGATTTTGCATATATTGTCGTTCCAAACGGTCTTATTTTACATTTATTTCCTTGATTTTTATCTAGGTCATGTGAAAAACTTTGAATAATTGTTTAGTTTTAATATAGATTGTGAAATGGTAATAAATACACGAGAGCCAGAATTTATTTAGGATAAGCTTGTTTCGGTGTTACTTGGTTGTTCTACGTTTGCTTTTTTTATGGTTTGAAATATAACGGTGGTGTATTGTTGTGCTCTGTAGATGTACCCTGTGCTTAACCATGTTAGGATATTATGAACTATATATACATATTTTGATACTTCAAATTCAAGTATTTCTCTTCAAATGACCTTATTGTTTTAATTAACAGGAAAAGCAAAAACGAATTAATTTTGAATAGAAGCTATAGAATGAGTTTTGAATTATTTTACCCTTTTGTTTGTTTGTTTGATGTTTATATAATATATTTTGTGTGGTAATTAGGCAGAAATTATTGTTGGAATCTAAATTTATAACTTGATAATAAAAACGAAAAAAGAATAATTTCTTGAGTACTTTCTAAAAATGCTTATTCAATAATGCTCTCAATATATTTTCGATCGCGTTTTTGTTTAGCCGAGGACTTTCTTGAATATTTTGATTATGGTTTTCAGGGCGTAATTAGTTAAAACATCTAAAACTGTGTTTTGTGCTCTGAGAAAGTTTTGTATCTGTATTTTTTTCTTCTAAAATTAAAAAAAATAAGCAAAAACACTCCTAAAAACTATGATCTTTGCCTACTAAGATCATATGAGAATGATCTGAACAGAAGCCGAATCGCTTATTCCACCGTTAACTTTTTCTTCAAATCGGTGACTCAAAGTACTCAATTTCATCGTTTGAGCTATATACATATATATATATATATATATATATATATATATATATATATATATATATATATATATATATATATATATATATATATATATATATATAGGAGGCCAACTTCGGCAGGGCGTAAGATCCAGATTTAAGGACAACGGCCTCTGGAAAGGGCTGCCTCGACCCTTTCGGGGTACCTGCAATACTTGGAAACTGGCGGTCAATTGTTCTCACTTGAGGAGTGGCACCCCTTGAGGAAATTATAGCCTAGTAAACAACACAACACTTGTACGGGATTCTGATTCTTATATATTTTTCTGTGCTTGGTTAGTTTTGACGGGCGTTTCCGGGCTGAAAAACATCTTCATAGCTGATTTATCTACTATGGGTTGCCTCCCCGTAGTAGCATAATATTTGTAGGCATAAATATATAATGAGTTTGAGGTAATAGGCTTGGGACTGTTTGTGCAGGATTTCGACTCTTGTTGATAGAAGAGCATCGCCAAGTGCTGAAAACCATGTGGAGATCAAGATGGGCCCAGGATTGCAGAAAGCCTCCAACTTACTGGAGGTCCCAGGGACTTCTTGTTGTCCGGTTCTAAGCCGGCTTAAGTGCTTCGGTGTAGACTTGAAAAGATATGTTGGTCCCCGTCCTGCACTGGTATCCGGGATTACTGCTTTTCTTGAGGTTAAAATAATTTCAAAGATTGAAAGAATATGAAAATTGGAACTTGGAATGTTACGACTTTGAAAAATGATTATCGCATCAACATTTTGATTAACGAATTTAGACGGAGAGAACTGGATTTATTAGGATTTGCAGAAACTCATATCCTAGGGGTAGGAAGCATGAAATTAGGTGACATAGAATTGGTTTACTCAGGCAGGAAGGATGGGGTACAGGGGTGCAGGGGTGCAGGAAGGATTTAGGCTGGAAAGGTATTAATAATAGAATACTAATTGCTCATTTTATGACTGGAAAGTTCAGGGTATCAGTTATAGTAGTATATGCCCCCGTTAAACCAACTGATGGAGATGCTAGTGACTTAGATGAAATTTACTTACAGTTGCAGAAGCAAATAAACAGGGTGCCAGGTAGAAATATGGTGTTTTTGCTAGAAGACTTTAACGCTCAGGTTGGTAGAAATAGGGATAGATGGTATCCTAACCTAGGTTAATTTGGTGTAGGAAGAGAAAACAGTAGTAGCTATAGGCTTTTGCAATTTTGTAGGTATAACACCCTAGTTATAGCCAATACGGTGTTTGGTCACAAAATGGCCCATTAGTTGACATGGTATTCACGTGAATGTAAGACAGCAAACCTTATTGATTAAGTTATTGTAAACAGAAGACTAGCAGGATCAATACAATATACTAGGGTATATAGGGGTGCTGTTAATGATGTTAAAAGTAAAGATCAGCATCTAGCAGTGTCTGAGGTTAATTTAAAGCTGAAATTTGGGAAGGGTAACTACCTCCTGGAACGTCACGATGCTGGTAGACTCCAGAATGAAAATTTGAGAAAAATTTTCAGGAACAGCTGAATACTAAACTTGAGAGTTTAAAATTTGACAGTGTAGAAGATGGATGGAATAATTTCAGAAAAGCAATTTTTGAATTTGCTGATGGTTTCTTAGGGAAGAGTACTAAGACTGCAACGAGGAATATTAGTGAAAAAAAAGCCTTAGGTTTAATAGAGAGAAGAAGGGGTTTGTATAAGAAGTATCTGAGTGATAGGTCGTATGAAAACAAAAGGAATGTAAGGAAAGTGGAGAAAGCAATAAAATATGAACTAAGGAGACGTGAAGTGGAGGCCATGGATAAAATTGCTGAGGATTTGGAAGATGCGGCTAGACGGCATAATAGTAAAATATTATACTGACATGTTAATAAATTGAAAGGAAGTAACCAATCCAGATTAATCCCAGTTAAAGATAGAAATTTGGCCACAATTAGTAATAAGGAAAAAGTTAAAGAAAGATGGGTGGAATTTTTTGAGAATATGCTAAACCGAGATACAGTTGCAGGTAAAGATATAGATGAAAATGAAAAAGTTTGTGATACATTGGATGTGAAGGAAGATTTTTTTAGTGAGGAAGAATTAGCGAGAGTACTAAAAGGATTAAAAAATAATAAGGCTCGATGTGTTGATAGTATGATTAATGAGTTTCTTAAACATGGTGGATCTGAGGTTAGGAATAAGCTACTAAAGATTATGAAAATTATTTTTGAAAAAGGGGAAGCACCCAAAGATTTTAGGAGAACCTTAATTAAACCACTGTATAAGAAAGGTGACAAGAGTGAGTGTCGTAATTATCGAGGCATTAGTCTGTTCTTTGTAGGTAGCAAACTACTGAGTAATATGATACTTTTTAGACTGAAAGATGCTGTAGACAAAGTTTTAAGGGAAGAAAAATGTGGTCTAAGAAAAGGAAGATGATGCATCGACAAAGTGTTCACTCTTAGGCTAATAATTGAGAAGTCCCTTCGTTGTCAAACACCTTTGGTCCTCAGTTTTATCGATCATGAGCAAGCTTTCGATTCTGTTGATAGAAGAGCGTTAACAAAGGTCTTATCGTTATATGGTATACCAGAAAAAAAAACATATTAAAGTGGTTTGTGCTATGTATGAGAATAATACTGCTGCAGTTAAGGTAGGAAATGAGGTTAACAACTGGTTCTGTATTAAATCAGGAGTTAAGCAGGGTTGTGATTTATCCCCCTTTATATGGATCATTTTGATGGACTTCGTCTTAAGAAGTACAGGACAGGCAATTGGATACCACGGAATCAAATGAGGAGGAAAAACGCTCCTGGACTTATGCCGATGATCTAAGCATATTAGATAAAAGTGTGAGCAAAATGAATGAAGCTTTAGAGGTTTTGTGAGTTAAGGGTGCTAAAATAGGCTTGAAAATTAATGTTAAGAAGACTAAGTCACTAAGGCTAGGAATAAGTGAAGATGAAAAGGTGATATTTGGTAACGAAAAGATTGATCAGGTTGTGAGCTTCAGTGACCTTGGTCGTATTATTAGTAAAGATGGTGGGAGCAGTGAAGATGATAAAAGTAGAATAGCTAAGGCTCAGGGTGCTTTTTCACAGTTAAAAAAAAGTTTGGAAGAATAGAAAGATAAGTGTGCAAACAAAGATTAGAATATTGGAAGCTACAGTAATGACAGAGGTCAAATATGGTTCTGAAGCAGGGATGCTCCGAAAAGCAGAGAAAAATTTACTAGACTTTTTCCAGAGAAATTGCTAACGGATTGTTCTGGGTACCCCGCTGACTGAACTTATTTCAAACAGTAGGTTGTACGAAAAATGGGGTTCAATCCCGCTTTCTGGGTCTATAATGAAAGAAAGGTCGAGATGGCTAGGCCACGTTCTACGGATGAAGGATGACAGATTACCAAAGATTTTCCTTTTTGGCCAACCGTCTGTGGCTACACGGAAAACAGGTCGTCCTTGTCTGTGTTGGGAGGATGTCATAAATAAAGATTTAAAGGCAATGGGAACTTCCTGGGAGGGTGTAAAGAGGGAGGCTTTAAATAGATTAGGTTGGCGGAGGAGCGTGCGTAGCTTGGCCTCAGGCGGCTTGGTGCTGCAGTGAGTTATTAGTAGTAGTAGTAGATACCTAACACGGGGATACCGTGGCGAATTTGTGGTAGGCACGCCACTTGCCTGGGCAGAGAATTTAAAGTGCCGAAACCCTTTAGGCGAGTGTGTATTCCCCTGATGAGCCCTTGTGTTTGGTTGTTGCCTCTGAATTATTTGTCTTTACTGTTTTTATAGTTTGGTAAATGATGACTTATACTTATTGATGACATGACTGCCTGTCCATGGATTATTCTTTATGGTTGATTGTGTATGGCTATGCTGGTTGACCTGTGTGATTGTATGGATGAGTAGGGTTAAGGCCTTATTCAAGTGTTGATCTATATTAATCACTAATGTAGGGAAATAGTCTTCCTTTACTCCATCTGTCCCCCCTTTTTTTCGTGATTTCTCTTTTAATTATATATATATATATATATATATATATATATATATATATATATATATATATATATATATATATATATATATATATATATATATATATATATATATATATATATATATATATATATATATATATATATATATATATATATATATATATATGAGCCCTTATATATACATATCCTCCTATACCATATTTCCTCTTATCACTTATTCAGTCACTGGGGGTGGAGCCACTTGTTAAGTCTGACTAAGTCGGAGAGAGCAGTAGAGATGAGTCATATTTGTACATTTGTTGTCAATACTTGTCAATACACACCTGGTGAAGCAATCTTCTAAATTTATGGTGACGAAATGTATGGTAATGTACATCTTCTACCATAACAACTACAAAAAATATTATAAACAATATAATTGTTTGATAATTGTGTACTTGTGAGGCTGAATGATCCGACATCCAATCAGTTAAAGCGACGATATATAGTCAAGGAAACATTTAAGGGGGAGAAGAGTTGTTGTAAGGTGCTCGGAGGTCCCAAGATGTCGTCACCGCGTACCAACACCTTGGAAAATTTACCCATATACCATGGAAATTAAGCTTATGAATCCACATTTGTCGCGATAGGATTTTTTTTACATATTCATTGAATGAATATGAACTTAATAATGAATATGAACCCCCATACCTAAGACTCTAGCTGCATCGCTTTATCCAGTGTGCCTAGCATGGATTAGTCGATAAGAGACCATATCATAGGAATGTAAAGTTAGTTTTCACATTAATATGTGACTGATTAAAGTTCAAACTTCTGCTATTGAAACTGAGATTTGAATAATGAATTTCAATAAATATCTTACATTTTTTTCAATCAGATTTTCATTTTTTTTTGTTCATGTAATTAAACTAGCTTCTTTGACTAAATTTTTTCTCATTTGTCACTCTCACAAAAATCCGCCATTTCTTTTGTGTGCTCAGAAACAGCTGATCTGAAAAGGTAAAGAAAATCAAACAATTCTTGTAAATGGCCTAGTTCTTAGAATTCAAAGTGAATTGTTGAGGCTGGTCTTTGGTGTGTAATAGACTAGGTGAAAACATGTGAGTATGAATATTAGCAGAGAATGTTTAAGGTTGGTTTTTTGGAGGGGAATTTATCGACAAATTATATCGGTATCGTGTTGGCGTGACACAAATATATGGGTATCCAGACCCCAAATAACCATAGATAGATAGATAAATATTCCTTACAACAAATACCTCATGGGTCCATGGCAAAAGGCAACAAATTATACCACCTGATACTTACTCACTTAACAGGGTATATAGTAATAACTACGAAAAAGTTTAACAGTTGCCAAAAACAGACACATAACGTCATAAAACTCACTTAATTACACAAAATGGTACAGACCAGATCAATATATTATGCTTCAAGAACCCCATATAAAATAACGTTCAAGAATCTTTTCTTGTATCGCCTATCCTCCACCCTCCAAAATCTCTCTCTATGTTGCATGGCTACACGCACGTACCTCTCCACATTATTAATACCAACGTAACACTTACTTTTTAAAATTCCGACCATCCAATCTTTCCCATTTACCCCAATGCTAAAGGCTCCTATCCTCAAATCCTTTAACTCCGTACAATTGCAGATAAAGTACTCCAGGTCTTCATTTTCTCTGCACATGGGGCAAAATTCTGATCCCTCTGTGACCTAAACCTCCCCAAATACTTCCCTCTTTTATCAAAAAGCATAAAATGACTCCTTATTGAAATGACCCAGCATATATCCTCCCCCTGAAGTCAGTCCCTCTTTGAAATAGGATTCCTCTCTTCACACCCTCCTTGACCTTCACGTACACACCTAAAACCGCTGCTATGGTCCGATACCTGCCATAACTGGATCTCCTACTCTTGCAGTACAATCTTTACCTCTTTTGCTGCGGATCCTACTTCTCCTCCTATACCTAACCCCTGATTCCAAATTACTGACACCCCAAAACTATTCAAGAATTTCCTTTTCATGATTTGATTTGGCCATAAATCTTTTCCATTATCGTTTATCGTTTCAACGAAAAGATTGATCAGGTTGGAAGCTTCAGTTACCGTGGTAGTATTATTAGTAAAGATGTTGGGAGCAGTGAAGATGTTAAAAGTAGAATAGCTAAGGCTCAGGGTGTTTTTTCAGAGTTAAAAAAAGTTTTGAAGAATAGAAAGATAAGTCTAGAAACCAAGATTAGAATATTGTAAGCTACAGTGATGACAGTGGTCAAATATGGCTTTGAAGCATGGGCACTCCGAAAGGCCGATGAAAATTTACTAGATGTTTTCCAGAAAAATTGCCTACGGATTGTTCTGGGTACCCGGCTGACTGATCGTATTTCAAACAATAGGTTGTACGAAAGTGTGGTTCAATTTTCTAGGGCTATAATGAAAGAAAGGTTGAGAGGGCTAGGCCACGTTCTGTGGATGAAGCATGACAGATTACCAAAGATTGTCCTTTTCGCCCAACAGTCTGGGGCTACACGCAAAGCCACTCTTCCTTGTCTGGGTTGGATGTACTAAATAAAGATCTAAAGGAAATAGAAACTTCCTGGGAGGGTGTAAAGACCGAGACTTTAAATAGATTAGGTTGGAGGAGGAGCGTGCGTAGCTGTGTCGATCTCAGGCGGCTTGGTGTTGCAATGAGTTATTATTATTCGTAGTAACCCTAACTAATCTATCATCAGGCAATGATGTTAACCTTTCCATTTTTACTAATGTTTTATTCCTAAGAGTGTAAAGGCCCAAATCACCTCTTATTACTAGACTATTAAACCTATCATTTTAACCTAACAATCTCTTTAAATATTTAAATTAAAATATTAAATTAAAAGTCTTGATTCAGAGTTCCAAGTGAAAACGCCTTTACTAAATTGGATGTTACATTAGTAAAACAGTCATCTTTTTAAGTGGATTTAATCCTGATGGGTCAGGTTTGACAATAAAACAGTTCGTGGTAACAAACTGTAGCAAGAAGCGACCCGACTCAATAGTAAACGAAACTCGAAAAAACGGAATTTTGATGCTAAAATATACATCAAAAGAATCAGATTTTCATGCTGATTTTAAATATATATATATTTCATCAAATTTAGTTATCTTAGAAAATAGTTACTGCCTTATTTTAGAAATTAGAGAGAAACACCCTCTAAAAGTCACAGAATCTTAACGAAAATCACACCATCGCATTCGGCTTATCAGAGAACCCAATAGCAAAACTTTCAAGCTCCTATCTACACAAATGTGGAATTTCGTATTTTTTGCCAGAAGACAAATCACGGGTGCATGTTTATTTGTTTGTGGTTCTAGAATGTCGCAAGAGGGCTCCTTCTAGCGGAAATGAAGAGTTTTAGTTCCCTTTTTAAGTGACCAAAAAAATTGGAGGGCACCTAGGTCCCCTCCCACGCTCTTTTTTCTCCAAATTCAACAGATCAAAATTTTGAGATAGCCATTTTGTTCCGCATAGTCAAAAATCATAATAACTATGTCTTTGGGAATGACTTACTCCCCCAGAGTCCCTGGGGGAGGGGCTGCAAGTTGCAAACTTCGACCAGTGTTTACATATAATAATGGTTATTGGGAAGTGTACAGTCGTTTTCAGGGGATTTTATTTTGGTTTTGTTGGTGGGGTTGAGAGGAGGGTGCTATGTGGGAGGATCTTTCCTTGGAGAAATATGTCATAGGGGAACAGAAACTCAATGAAAATGGCACAGGATTTTCTAAAATTACTATAAAAAACAATAAAAAATAATTATGGAAAAGTTTTTCAATTGAAAGTAAAGAGTAGCATTGAAACTTAAAACGAACAGAGATTATTACGCATATGAGGGGTTCTAAAAATGCTTTAGCAAAAACAGCGTTAGGACAAAAATTGTGACAAAGAGTCAAATTTTAGCGTAAAGAGCGAGGGATTGCGGAGGAGACAACCCATTTCATATACGGAGTAATTTCTGTTCGTCTTAAGTTTTAATGTCGCTCCTTACTTTCAGTTAGAAAAACTAGTTTTTTTATGTAATCTTTGGCAAAGGATTATAGGTCCTGACCTACATGATTTACTGTTTGACGTCACTAATACATAACTGGTCGATCAGTCGTTTCTGGACTTAAAGAGCTTTTAATACGGATTCAGTATTAATGGAAGTTACACTTAAGGGTGACGGAAATTCCAATTCTCGGCATTTTTGTGTTGCTTTTGGCTACAGCAACACAAAAATGCGATAGATTGCTCGCTAAGACAGAATAAAAAACCAGAAACTTTTGAATCTGCTATAGCAGAACACGTGTAAAATTTTCATTAGTATTTTATTTGATCAGACAAAAATTGTTGATAAGTCTGTAGGACTTTTACAAAGTTTCAGAGAAATTGTAGAAATAAAAAAGATTATCTATGTGGGTATTAGTATCAATAGAGACGAAAGGGATTTTAAAATAGATTCAATTTACAATAGTTTAATTAAAGGCCAGTCGAAAACTTCAACGAGTATTGGTTTACATAATTGTTCCGAAACAAGTAATAACCATGCGGACGAAAGTCAAAGCAAGGTCAATGCTGTAAGAAGTCAACGGACGGCAGCTAAAATAGCAAATGAAAAAATCCATTCAATTTATAATTCATAACTTTGTTTCATTAACCTGTAAGATTTTGATTGGATTTGGGGTTGGGTGACCTGTTTTCGTATTTGTTGCAAGTATTTATAATTTTCATTTTTAATAGATTCCCACTTATACACCAAATGTGGCAGAGGAAAATTTTAATACATACAATGAATTTAGTTTTATTCTAAAGTTAATACAGTCAGTGCAGGAGTTTTGTTTTATAATGTGAGTTTGTTTCTTATTTATTTTATTGTTTATATTTTTTTGTGGTTTTTAATTTGTCGTGGCTTTTTATTTATAATGTCTTAAAAAAAGGCAAATTATTGGTTTGTAATTTTCTTCTTTTTTTCCGCTGAGAAAGGCTCCCGGACGTGGAGCCGAAATGTTCGGAGCATATTTGTTTTTGTTCACTGCTTTATAGAAATTAAACCCGTTTTTTCTTCAATCAGTTTTTCGTAAATGGAAAAGCAATGTGGTCTAAGAAATTATTTACTAATATTTACTATTTTTCGTTTCAATGGGTACTGATCTGCTAAGTTTGCTGCTTAAACGATATGAAAAAGACCCATTTGATATTGACAAATATTTATTATCTAAGCTTGTGGCAGAGCAAACTACTTTCAGTTTTCGGTTGGGTCATTTTAATTTAGGTCACATTAATAAAAGAATAAATGAGTGCCTTGTGTGCGCGTAGAACTGCCACACTACGTCATCTTATCATGATATTGTTCAGTTTATATATGAAAATGATTCTATTCAGTTGCTTGCTTTATGTGAAACGTATTTGAGTAGGGATGGTCTTATCTCGTCCCTATAGTTTTCCAGGGTATTGCTTAGAATCGAAAAACCGTTCAAAAATCGGCAGAGGAGGCCTGGCATTTCTAGTAAAAGACCCTCTACAGTATAAGGTGCGTGAGGATCTTGAGGTTTGGCTAGAGGGTGAGTTTGAAAGTTTTTCTGTTGAAGTTAGATTTGAAGAAAATAATTTTTTATTTTGTATTATTTATAGACCACTAAGTGCTATGTTTGATCGTTTTATGGCTGGTTTTGATGATTTAATGCTGAATGTAAGAATTTCAGGTTTGGAATTTATGATAGTGGGTGATTTTAATTATGATTTGAAAATACAGACTGATATGCATCTTTATTTTTTACATTTCATGCCATCTCTCGATCTATACCCTGTGGTCACAAATCCAACAAGGATCACCAGGAATTCCTTGACCTTGATTGACAACGTATTTGTTTTTTCACTTCAAGTAGCAACTACATGCACAGACGTTATAGTTCCGCCTATTTCTGATCTCCTGTCAGTCCTAACTAGATTAGAACTTCACATAAAAAAACAAGTACTGAAGCGCAATATACAGATACGAGATCTAAAGCCAGTGAACGTTAAATTGTTTTCAGAAGAGCTAGGTGCTGTAAATTGGGGAGAATATATTTAGGGAAAACAACCCATCTTTGGCTTTTGAGAAGTTCAACGCCACGGTACTAGGTATTTATGACTTGACATGTCCACTAAAAAGCATGAAAATAAGAAAAAAGCAGCGAGAAAACCATGGGTTGATGATGAGCTTCTGCAAATGATTGATATAAGAAATGCTTTGTATGCAGCACACACCAATGAACCAAATGAATTTAGTTCTGCATAGTTTAAGGATCAACGTAATATAGTTAATTCTACAAGACGAAAAAAAACTGAGAGGCTTTTATTGCGAAGAATTTAAAAAAAATTCATCAAACCCTAAAGCCATTTAGAAAAGTATTAATGAAGTGATCAGAGGTATTCCTGCTCTACAACAGTATGCCTAAATGTTGGTGGCGAAATAGTTCGAGATCTTGACAAAGTATTTGATTTGTTTGCTCATCATTTCTCGAAGATTGGTGAAACTGTTCAGAGTGAAGCAGCAGTGAACAAGGAGCTATTGATAGAAGAATCAACCTTTGAAGACCTAAGAGATCAAAAATTTGAAATGAAATTAGAACTCTGCGATTCTGTAGAAATAGAGAAGATAGTTTCTTCAATAAAATCAAACAGTGCTGGGACCGATGGCCTCAACCTACGAACTCTAAAATCAGTGCTTCTGAACATTCTTCTAATGCTAGTATTTTTGATAAATCCGTACATGGCAGAGGGTCAATTTCCCCGTTCGCTGAAAATGGGCAAAGTCATCCCGCTTCTAAGGTCAGGGACTCTAAGTGACCTTTCAAATTGAAGACCTATGTCAATACTACCCATCATTTCAAAGATATATGATAAAATAGTGCACAAAAGACAGCATGAGCATCTAACAAATTGTGGATTTCTGTCTGAAATTCAATTTGGATTTAGACAAAAACATTCAACTGTGCATGCAGCTTTAAATTAAATTGATAAGGTAAAAGGTGCACTGGGAAAAAATTGCATGACAATTTTCGTTGATTTTAAGAAAGCTTTTGATACTGTTGATTTTGGGATTTCGCTGGATAGATTGTCGAAGTTAGATATTAGGACTAAGTGTTTGAGTTGGTTTGAGTCGTATTTGCAAGGTAGAAATGTAAAAGTTGCAATAAATAGTGAAGTTTCACAGGCTTACCCATTTAATTGCGGAGTGCCACAAGGTTCTGTCCAAGGTCCTCTTTTATTTTTAATTTATGTAGATAGTCTGAGATTTTTTGTCCCTGGTTACTAAACGTCTTTTGCCGACGACACTGCTATAACTGTTATTGGCAAATCGTTGCCGAACTTGATAGACCGAGCAAACAGTGCTTTAAAGGGACTTCATACGTTTCTTACACTCAGTAAACTTGCTGTTAATGCTTCAAAAACAAATTACATGTTTTTTAGAAGGACTGGTGAGCCTCTTAATTTACCTTCAGAAGTTAAGTACAATAATGTTTCTTTGAAACAAATCCGAGAAATGCGTTACCTCAAGTTTCTGCTTGACTTCAAACTAAGTTGGAAGGTGCTCAGTGACCTAGTTTCCTGCAAAATGTCAAGGGGAGTTGGAATGCTGAGGCGTCTAAGAAATATGCTTCCTTTGAAAGTCTTAATGTCACTGTACCATACTTTAATACCGTCGTATATAAATTATGTTTGTTTAATCTGGGCTAGTAACTTTCAGTCTAATTATAGGAGAGTTCAGGTGCAACAGAATAAGGCAATAAGAATTCTAGAAAATTATGGTCTTGGAAGCGCTAGTACTGTGTCTATATATAAGGAGTTTGATATTTTGGATGTTGAAAATCAGAGACATGCAGATTGGTGTTTTAGTATATCAGTGTCTTCATAATTTAGGGTCTGGTATTTTTAGTGATTTTTCTTTGCTTGGGATCTTCTTATCATGATTATGACACGCGAAATTCAAATAATCTTATTCGTGAGTTTTGGAATACTTCCCGGTCGGCTCATGTCATCAGAAACATGGGACCGTCCATCCATTTCCACAGCGAATTAAGGATTCAAAAAGTCTGCCTCAGCTGAAGCGTCGCCTCAAGGCCCATCTTCTGAACAATTAGTTACGTCGAATATTTTAGGTTTAGAGAAGGGTATCTCCCCCTCCCCCATTTTTTTCAATTGATCATTAGTTTTGCTTTGTTTTTTTTTGTTGTAGTTTATTTATCTTAGATATTTTTCTTTTTGATGATAAGTGAAATATTTTAATGAAATGGATAATATTTGATATCAGCTATGCTTACAGGCCATTGCGGCCTATCTTTTTAAGCTGATGAATGAAAGTCTATTGTATTATTTTTTAAATAAAATTACCTACCTACCGGGTTAGGAACGAAAATTCCATTCTAGCCCGATTCCTTTCTCACACCCCTACAATTTTGATCCATAATGTGTTGTTGAAATCAATTTTATCCCAAAAATTCTCTTCTGCAGCTTAATATCATTTAGACCTAATACTTTAATACTACTTCTGAGAAACATATCCATTAGCCTATTATCTTAAATTACCGTATCCTATATATGCCTCTTCCATTTTCAATTAGCCATTAGCTTACTTCCTAAATAATTCAGATCTTCAACTGTTTTAATTTCCTCTCCTCTATAGCTAAATCTTAGCCCCCCACTAGTCCTGAACATCATAACTACCAACTTATGAAACAGTTCGTGGTAACGAACTATAGAAAGGAGCGACCCGGCTCAATAGTAACCAAACCTCAAAAAAAGGCAATTTTGATACCAATAGGTTCATCAAAAGAATTGTATTTTAATGCTGATTTTAAATATATAAGTTTCATCAAGTTTAGTCTTACCCATCAAAAGCGAAGAGCCTGAAAAAATTTGCCTTATCTTATCAAACAGTTCGTGGTAACGGACTGTAGTAAGGAGCGACCCGGCTCAATAGTAACCCAAATTCTAAAAAATGGAATTTTGATACCAATACCTACATCAAAAGAATCGCATGTTAATGCTGATTTTAAATATAGAAAATTTATCAAGTTTAGTCTTACCCATCAAAAGTTTAGAGCCTGAGAAAATTTGCGTTATTTTAGAAAATAGGGGGAAACGCCCTCTAGAAGTCATAGAATCTTAACGAAAATCACACCATCAGATTCCGGATGTGTGTTTATTTGTTTTTTTGTTTGTTTTTTTCCCCAGGAGTGATCGTATCGACCCTATTGTCCTAGAATGTTGCAAGAGGGCTCATTCTAACGGAAATGAAAAGTTCTAGTGCCATTTCTAAGTGACCAAAAAAACTGGAGGGCACCTAGGCCCTCTCCCACGCTAATTATTTTACCAAAGTCAACGGATCAAAATTCTGAGATTGCCATTTTATTCAGCGTAGTCGAAAAACCTTATAACTATATCTTTGGGGACGAGTTACTCCCTCACAGTCCCAGTGGGAGGGGCAAGAAGTTACAAACTTTGACCAGTGCTTACATATAGTAATGGTTATTGGGAAGTGTATAGGCGTTTTCAGGAGGATTTTTTTTTGGTTGGAGGGAGGGGTTGAGAAGAGGGGGAAATGCTGGGGGAACTATCAATCAATAATTTGTCATGGGGGAAGAAAATCTCTATGAAGGGAGGGCAGGATTTACTAGCATTATTTAAAAAAAAAAACAAAGAAAAAATAAATATGAAAATGTTCTTTCAGCTGGGAAGTAAGGAACAGCAGTAAAACTTAAAACAAACAGAATTTATTACCCTTTTGAGGGGCTCACGTCCTCCTAATACCTCGCTCTTTACGCTAAAGTATTTTTAGTATTTTCAACTATTTATCCTACGGCTTTTGTGATTCTGGGGTCATTCTTAATGAATTGGGACAAAATTTAAGCTTTAGTGTAAAGAGCGAGGATCTGACAAGGGGGCAAACCCCCTAATATATGTGATAAAAATATGAGAATACAAAAGTTCTTTACGTAAGCTAATTTATAAGTTACGTAAATCTTTTACTAATAAAAATACTCGTAAGAAATTAAAAGTTCTAGTTGCCCTTTTAATTAACCAAAAAATCAGAGGGCAACTAGGCTTCCTCCCCCGCTCTTTTTTTCTCAAAATCAATCGATCAAAGTTATGAGAAAGCCATTTAGCCAAAAAAAAAATACAAATTTCGTTTTAGTTATTCCTCTGCGGAGAGCCAAAATAAAAACATGCATTGATTCAAAACGTTCAGAAATTAAATAAAAAAAAAACAAGTTTTTTTAACTGAAAGTAAGGAGCAACATTAAAACTTAAAACGACCAGAAATTACTTCGTATATGAAAGAGGCTGCTTCCTCATCAACGCCCCGCTCGCTACGCTAAAGTTTTTTGCTGTTTTAAAATAAAGAATTGAGAGAAAAGAGTCAAGCTTTTGCGTAAAGAGCGGGGCGTTGATGAGGAAGCAGCCTCTTTTATATACGAAGTAATTTCTGGTCGTTTAAGTTTTAATGTCGCTCCTTACTTTCAGTTAAAAGAACTTATTTTTTTATTCAATAAAATAAAGGGAAACAACCCTTAAAAGTCATAGAATGTCAACAAACAAAACACCATCAAATTCAGCGCATCAAAGAAACTTCCTGGATAAGTTTCAAGCTTCTATCAACAAAAATGTGGAATTTTATATTTTTTTTCAAAAAGACAGATCACGGATGCATGTTTATTTGTTTGTTTGTTTGGTTTTTATCTAAGGGTTATCGTATTAACCCAGTGGTCCTAGAATCTTTTGAAGACGCTCATTCTAACGAAAATGAAAAGTTCTAGTGCCCTTTTTAAGTGACCCAAAAATTGGGAGGCACCTAGGCCACCTCCCACGCTAATTATTTTCCCATAACCAAATTATCAAAATTCTAAGATAGCCATTTTATTCAGCGTAGTCGTAAAATCTTATAACTATGTCTTTGGGGGCGACTTACTCCCCCACAGTCCGCGTGGGAGGGGCTGCAAGTAACAAACTTTGACCATTGCTTACATATAGTAATGATTATTTGGAAGTGTACAGACGTTTTCAGGGGGATTTTTTAGTTGGGAAGGGGTCGAGAAGAGGGGTATATGTTCGGGAAGAAAAGTCAAATTTGTCAATATATTGCTTATTTGTCAATATAATGCTTCCCCCTGCGTGAATTAGCCTGATAGAACCTCAACGGGTTGACTCTAGTTTTGCATTGTGGAGTGACAGGCATAAGAGGTGTAGCATAAGTGGAAGGCAGTAACAACCGTCAATCGCTAAAGGGTTAAATTAACCTTGCACTTGATGCCCATTAAATTAGACAATCTGTCTTGGCTTTTTCTACAATTGACCATGACTTGACTTTTCCCACAACTATTTAGACGTTTTCAGGGGGATTTTTGAGTTGGGAAAGGGTCGAGAAGAGGGGTATATGTTCGGGAATAAAGTGGGGCGTTGAGGAGGAAAGGCCCCTTTCATATACGGAGTAATTTCTGTTCGTTTTAAGTTTTAATGTCGCTCCTTACTTTCAGTAGAAAAAACTTTTTTTTTTGTTTAATTTCTGGACGTTTTTGAATTAATACATTCTTGATCTTGGCTCTCCCTACATAAATAATTAAAACAAAATTTGCTTATTAATTTTATTTGGCTAAATAGCTTTCTCATAGTTTTAATTGGAAGATTTCGAGAAAAAAAGGAGCGAGGGAAAAGGCTTAGTTGACTTCCAATATTTTGATTACTTAAAAAGGCAACTAGAACTTTTAATTTTTTACGAAAGTTTTCATTAGTAAAGATATAAGTAACTTAGCAATTAACTTACGTAACAAACTTCAACATTCTTAAGTTTTAATTGCTTATATGAGGGGTTTCACCTCCTCTTCAATAACTGGCTCTTTACACTAAAGCTTAGATTTTGTCCCAATTTCTTAAGAATGACATCTGAATCACACAGGTCGTAGAATTAATAGTTGAAAGTACTAAAAATGCTTTAGTGTAAAGAATGAGGTATAACGGGGAGGTAAACTCCTCATATGCGTAATAATGTTTGTTTGTTTTAAGTTTTAATGCTGCTCCTTACTTTCGGTAGAAAAAAATCTTCATATTTATTTTTCATTGTTTTTTCAAATAAAGCTAGAAAATCCTGCGTTCCCTTCATTAAATTCTCTTCCCCCATGAGAAGTCTCCATGAAAATATCATCCCCCGTAACCCCCCTCCCCCTAAACTCTTCTCCCTAAGCCAAAACAATCCCCCTGAAAACACCTGTACACTTCCAAGTAACCATTATGTAAACACAGGTCAAAGTTTGTAACTTGCAGCCCCTCCCACGGAGACTGTGGGGGAGTAAGTCGTCCCCAAAGATAAAGTTATAAGGTTTTTCGACTATGAAGAATAAAATGGCAATCTCAGAATTTTGATCTGGTGACATTGGGGAAGAAATGAGCGCGGGAGGGGGCCTAGGTGCCCTCCAATTTTTTTGCTCACTTAAAGAGGACACTAGAGCTTTCAATTTCCGTTAGAATGAGCCCTATCATGACTTCTAGGACCACTGAGTCGATACGATTACCCTTGGGGAAAAAATTGAAAAGCCGAAAAAAAATTGACAGACTTGCTCAAGATAGGTTGCAAATGATACCAGATATCGTATTTACAGCACTTGAAGATAGCAAAAACATAGAATTTCGAATCAAAAACTGGTGTTTCGGAAAACCTTTGGCAAAGAAAAACTAGCCCAAATTCAGACACAAATGATTGTTGGCGGCAACCCTGCAAGCAATGTGATGATTTATTTGTTTTCCAAATAGACATTTTAGAAGACCTATCTAAATACTTTTCCCTATTACTTTAAATAACATGAATAACATTTACGTAAAGACTGGGCTATTTCCAAAACATCTAAAAAAAAATAATCACAACTCTTTTTCAAGATGAATTCCAAAAGATACCAGATTGTCATATTTAATATTTTTAGAGACACCAAGACCATAGACTTTTGAAGGAAAAACTAGTGCTTTGGAAAACTTTGGGCAAGAAAAAACCCAAACTTAGACACAAATAATTTTTTTCTAAATAGATATTTTAGAAGATCTTTCTTTTCCCATATCACTTATAGATAAATATCTACGAAAAAACTAGACTGTTTCTGAAAGATCCTTAAAAAAATCACAATTGTCTTAAGATGGATTCCAAAGGATAACACATTGCCATATTTAATATGTTTGAAGATACCAAGACCATAGAATTTCGAAAGGAAAAACTGGTGCTTTGGAAAAAACGTAGGGCAACCAAAAAAACTTACCCAAATAAGGACACAAATTGCCGTGGGTGGCAACCCTGCATGTGATGTCATAAATAATTTATTTTCGAGTTGGAGATTTTAAGATCTAATTCGCAACATTAAGGGTATCTACATAAATATTATGCTATTTCAGAAACATCTTTCCAAAAAAAGCTCACCAATCCTGTTCAATATGGGTCCTCAATGATACCAGATTCCCATCTCTACTCTGCTTGAAGATATCAACTTGATAGTATTCCGAAGGATATTTTGGTACTTTTTCTACCTTGAAAAAAATTTGCTTCCCCTCACACCAATTTCTCACCTTGTCAGGGAAATTAAGGGAAGAACTGGCATTTAACAGTTTACACTCATACGCCTAAAAAATAAAACAAAAACTGAAGTGAACAAACAGATAAGTTTCTATACTGTAAAATAGTCATTTAATATTATATAAAAACGGTCTAAATTAAGCATGAAAAATGTCAAGATGTCGTCAGACAAAAGGAACCATTTCGAATCCCAAAGGTAAGGTAAATTTTTATTAACGCGACAATTTACAACAGCTTCAACTTATATTTTCTAACACTCACAAATAATTAAACAAAATAAACAATACCTTTGCACTGAAGAAAAACCAATGAAGATTTACGGTCGTACGAAAGTCCACGTAAATACTTGCTTATTTAATGAAACCAAACCAAAATATTAAAAACTATTAAAAAACATAAAATAATCAAATAAAAATAATAGCAAATTCATTCTGCATCAATTATCACTACTCAAAGAGACTCCAACTTAACCTTCTCTAGCCCTGAATTATGACCTGACTCTAAGCAAGTTCGAAAGAAATCATGAACAGTCTATCTACGTTTAACTTGTCCATCACCAATTTAGTCTTTTCAACTATGTGGGTTGGAACTACGTTGAAAGCGAATTAGCTTATCATTATAGCAGGGTTCAACACAGAGATGACACACGTGCAAATAAAAAAAAAGAAAAAAAAAGAACAAACATGGAATTTTAAAAATGGTGGTCATATTATGCTTGCTACTCGGCTATCCATCTTAGCCGATTGGTTAGTGCGCTACACTTGAGACTCTTTATCCGACGGTACACGGCTCCGAGACCTAGTATTGCTGGTTACTAGGTTTAGAACAGGGTCCGTGGCGTAGCTCTGTAATTTCAGCCAGAGTAGACCCAGCTATGAATGAGTGCCTAAAAAATCTAGGGAAGGTAAATGGGAATGGTGTGCGAAGGCACAAGATGGCGGGCCCCGTGAAACTGAGGTGAGCAGTGCCGGTAGGGACATTATTTAAAGCCCAAACAGTACTACGAATTATTTGATAGCAATAAATAAAGCTTAATGTTAAGTTCTGTGCTAAAATTTAAACACGTGTTTATCTTCTGATAAACGACGTGACGTAATTAAGTTTTCAGGCTTAGTATTTGAAAAAAAAAGGTAAAAAGGTAAAGAATACGGTATCGGACTTTACAGTCCCTACCGAGGATGCTGATCTCCGTTTCTTCTTCAGCCAGGAAGTGCAAGGGGGGTAGGGGGCCAACCATCCTGTGCTTTTGAAGACCCTTCCTGTTTACTTTACCAATATTTCTCCAGGTACTCATTTAGAGCTGGATCAACTCTGGCTGAGCTTGCAGAGTCACACTAGGACCCCCGTCCCAAACCGAATAATCGGGTACACTAGGATTGGAACCCTCGCCCTCTCGAACGAAGGATTCTACATCCAGCGCACAAATCCACTCGGTTAGGACAGCCTTGAGTATTGCAAATTAGTTTTTTTGTCAAGAGAGAGGCACTTTTATTATACGTATCTCAATATACGAAAAAAAACACATCAACCACTTCAGAAAGTCAACAAATTAGTATTTGAAAGACCCCTTATATGGTCTCTGTGAAGCAAAAGGCTTGTCACTACAGAAGGATTGTTCATCGATCTCAGTATTGAAAACATTCAATATTGATCAAGTGGGCGCTGACTATCCACCACCGTCCTTGTCATCGTCCTCAATACGCTTAGAACAAATCCGTCACGCTTGGCATGCACCATCTGTTGCATATAATTTCTGAGAGAGAGGGAACTCCTGATATTGATCTTTTGATCCAATTACGGTTCTTTCAGCACACAGCTTAGATACCATATAGATACAGCTTAGATACAGTTAAGGAAACTCATATCTTGCCCATGAGAAGATTTGGTACAGAGCTCTGAACTTGGCATCTCCTCCAAGTCCATGCTCCGACGCGTAGATTATACTACAACACCATAAGAAGGAAAGCAATTAATCACAGCTTTACGATTCTATTCACGACGTCATACCGATTGCTCCGACTTTTATATTTAGACTGCCAGTTTCCTGTTTCCAGCAGCTAACATCGCTACCGCACACTGTGTCCCAAAAATAAATCAAGTTTTCATAACTTTGTCGGTATCTAAGCTGTGCTTCAGAAATTGTCTGGGTTTTAAATGCTATCTATTTCTTATTTACTTAACATCAAGTATGAACAAAAAGACTGAACACAATCATACCGCTTCTGAATTAGCGAAGCATTCTTTTTTAAGTCAGATCCAAGCTTTCAGGAATCTTCCAAGCTATATCTCCGTAGTGTTAGTATAAACTTAATCGATGTAAATATTATCCCATAGCTTAATGCTGATTTTAGTCAGCTTTTTTTTCCACTTGAAATTCTATGTATCTTGACAGTGGAATAAACCTAAAATCAACTAAGTAATGAACGTGAGACTATTTTTTTTACAGATATTCTTAGAGCTTTGAAGTGAAGGCTCACAACACTTATAGGGCATACTGGTGCCCTTTTCACGGGCGCGCAAAAACCAACTTAGAATTTTAGATGTTAATACCAAATATCCTCACATCTTTAAATTCTACAAGTAAAATGTGCTATGATAAGTCCTATCTTTACATCTTTGATTTAAAAAAAAAATACAAAACAAAAACATATTATAATAAGTTCAAAACAGTTCTTAAAATTTTTCAGTGAAAAGTTACAACCGTTTATAGAGTATTTTTAGTGGATTTTGACCTTTCGGTCCACTTGAAAAGTACAAATACCTGTAACTTTTCATCAGAGAATTTTTGACGCTTTTTAATTTGGAAAGCACCCCCTGACCAGGAGTGGGTGTTTACGGATCAAGCTTCTAGATATCAATAAATATTTGTTGAACATCATTCACAAATACCGTTCAATGTAGTTTTTGAAAAGGTAGTACATGGTTTCGCATGTTAGTCAACACTAATTTAGTCTAGAGTAGGCTACTTATTTAGCCCTATTTGGCATAGTATTGAAAGTACTGTTAACTTCTGGCAAGGCACTAAAAAAATAATACTTAGACCCGACAAGGGGGTGACTACCCTTTGGCACAGGCAATTACCCTATGGCATAACAACAAAAACTAATTATAATTTATAAATGAAAACCCAGAAATTTGAAAAAGTAAGGATATCCGGGGGAAGGTACCAAAGTCTCCCCTAGCCCTTTGCACTACCCCAGAGCATTCAAAACTTGCTCTTTTCGGTATGCGTAGTACTATCACTCAAGCTCAGCAATGAGGATTGTGACTCCCCTGTGGAGCTCACCAGTGCAGTCTTGAGAACTACTCCAATTGAATATGCTTATAATTACGAATTATATGCATTCTTTGTTAACTAGATTAGATATATCCTTTTTCACAATTTTTAAATAGTAAATTAAATAAAAAAATAGTTAATAACAGCATATTAATAGTAAAGTATGTACTAAGAGATATACAAATAGTATATAATATATAAAAAAAAAGTGTTTTTTCTTACAGATTTAGTTTTTTTAAGTATTTTAGAGTATTTTTAAGTTTATTTTTACGCATGGCTCACACTAATGTGAATTACGATTGTAAAGCATTGTAATGCAGTGCGTCTAATAAGAGTGGAAGGAGCAATATTATGCACGACAATTTGAATACAAAAACTCGACCTCTCCGAGACCGACCGTTACAAGACCTCTTCGGAAAATGTAGAAACATTTTTACAAGAAACAATATAAAGGATTTGGAAATTCCATGTAAGATACCAAAGATTGATGATTTTGATGAAGAGGGAGGAAGGGCGTGCAGAGCTATGCATGCCCTAGACCGCGTGGTACTGTCAAGTCACTGTGCTGTCTGCTGCTGTCAAAAAACAATATAAAGGATGTAGAAATTCCATGGAAGATACCAAAGATTGATGATACTTGTGAAGAGGAACGAAGGGCGTGCAGAGCTATGCTTGCTCTAGACAGTGTGGTGCTGTTTTGTCACTGTGCTGTCTGGTTTTGCCAAGAAACAATATAAAAGCTGTGGGAATTCCGTGAAAGATACCGAAAATTGATGATATTGATGAAGAGGAAGAAAGGGCATGCAGAGCTATGTTTGCCATAGACAGCGTGGTGCTGTCTATTGCTCACAAGAATCAATTTAAAGGATGTGTGAATCCAATGGAAGATACCAAAGATTGATGATATTGGTGAAGAGGAAGGAAAGGCGTGCAGTGCTTGCCCTAGACAGCGTGGTGATGTGATAACTTGATAGCAGTACCAGCAGCATAGTCCCGGAAGCTAAACTTCGAAATTAGCTTCAAAATTGAATAAGCCTCCATAGCAGACGAAGACGTTTAATAGGAGTAAATATAACTTATGACATTTCCTTCATCATAAAAGAGAATAGCCGAATGCATGTCTTAAATTTGAGCATTTCCAACTTGCTAATGTTTATGGTGAATATACTCTTACTCATAATTAACAAAAATGTCACATTTTTTATATGAAACTTTTTTTAAAAAATGAAATAAAAATAGGTCCTTAGATAAAAGTTTATGGTGGATAGATTTTTTACTAGTAGCTAAAAAAAAGCGTTTAGATAAATGTGGTGGTAGAGTGGTGTTTAGATAAATGCTTATGGTGGATAGATTTTTCAATAATAGCTAAGAAAAAGGCCATATAGATTTTTCACTCATAACTAAAAAAAAAGTATTATCATTTATATAAAACTTATCAATAACAAATTAAATAAAATTTTATGTTAACTAAAATTAAATTATAAGTAAAATATATATATATATATATATATATATATATATATATATATATATATATATATATATATATATATATATATATATATATATAAACCAACATAACATTCCAAACAAAATTATAATTAATAAATACATCCAGTAGATTCACTAAAACACATAATTCCCAAAGGAAGGGTATATGTCGAGCACACTTTTATAAAACGTATCTTTTTTAGAATTAGATTTAGAAAAACTTTCCTTTGGTATCTCACAAAGAATGGGCATGATCTTGACAGGAGACCCGTAATCAATTAGCTGAACTTTGACCTGAAAGAAAACAAATACTAGATAGGGTTAAATATAATCAAATATTCAAATAATTAAAAAATATTAAGTAATGGTTAAATTAATATCATTAACTATAATTATAGTGTAATAAACTATAACTATTATTAATTGAATTATTAATTCAACGTTTAACAACTAAATATTATTTTTCCAATAAGCAGCACAGCTTATAAGAGTGTCTCACTACCATGCCAGTAAACATTTCGAATAGTATGTAATACTATGTAATGGCAGATTGCCAAAGATTGTCCTTTTCGACAAACCGTCTAGGGCCAAACCAAAAACAGATGGTCCCCAAATGGGATGGGAGGATGTCGAAGAAAAGATTTAAGAGAAACGGGAGCTTCTTGGCAGGATAAAAGAGGGAGGCTTTGAGTAGATTGGGATGAAGAAGAAGCTTCGGATAGAGGGAGGATTCGGACGGAAGATTTGTTAGGCTCAGGCGGCCTGGTGGTGCACTGAGTTGTTGATAGTAGCAGTAGTAGTAGTAATCCACAAACATAAAAAAATCTAATACATTTGAACATCCAGCCTAACCCAAAATGATAATATATACGATAATGTAGTGTACCGGGACAAAAATAATGATTAAAAAATTACATTAAAAAAAATTGTCAATGTATAAAAATTCTAAATAAGAATAATGAACAGCAAATCACTTGCAAGGTTTTTCTGGGTATTCTATATTACAAGAGTATCCCTCTATTAGAAAAAAACTCATTTAAACACCTAGCCCAAAACGATAACATGTAGTATGATGTGATTATACAGAGGTAATTTTTTCTTAACAGTAAAAATAGTTGTCAAGATAAAACAACAGTTTTCCAAATATGTATAATGAGTAGCACATCAGTAGCAAGGTATCCTGGGTGTCCGAGCTTATAAAAATATCCCGATACCAAGCCAAATCAAAAAGTTCAATACACGAATGAAAAAAAAAACAAAAACAAATAGACTACTAACTGTCATAAAATAATGGATAAAGATGAATAAAAAGGAATCTAAATCTTATTAACGCATAGCCTAAAACGGTAACATGTGGTATGATGTGATTATGTCAAGTTAATTTTGCTTTTAACACTAAAAAACAGTTGCTACGATACAACCACAGTCTTCTAAATAAGTATAATGAGTAGCACATCAATAGCAAGGTATCCTGGGAGTCCGAGCTTTTAAAAATATCCCAATACCAGGCCAAAATAAAAAGTTCAAATACACAAATAAGAAAATAAATCGAATAATAAGTGACATAAAATAATGCGTAAAGAAGAACAAAAAGGAATGTAAATCATTTTAACCATAAAAACGACAATATGCAGTAAAAAAGAAGCGACAAAAAGAGAAGTATAAATTAAAAAAGCAGTATAAAGAGAAGAGACAAAAAGAGATGTATAAAGTAAAAAAGCACTAAAAAGACAAGTGAAAAATAAAAGGAAATTTTAGCCCCTTTTGTCACTATGCAGGTTGAAATAAGGGCAGTTAAGATAGATGAAACTTCAACTAAAGAGAAATAACCATTATTTTATTTAAATATTACATTTGGGTTAACTATATTAAGTTTTAAAACGCACCCCAATTGATTTAGCTGCAAACATAATTACTTCAAACTTTTGTTTCACAAAAATGCAACAAAAAACTTTTTTGTGTTTTAATTTTGCATAACAAAAATACTTTTCAAACTGTCATGACTCACACGACAATAATAAATAGCTGACTCTTACCAAGAGGGCGAAGACTGCTTGTCAGATTGAATCTTTTTTAGTGCATGCGAAGTTATAGCAACTGTGAAGTACCAATGACATTGTAAATGTGATTCGATTCTTGTGTGGCTAAACGATGAATGCCTATAATTCTGCTTCCTATTTAAAACATTAAATCAAATTTATAATAGCATCAAATCAATTTAAGCAATAATTTAATTAAAAATTAAATAATTCGTTGAATTAGCAACTAATCAAACTAATTAATTAACTTAATCAAATATATTAATTTCACAAAAATAAAGAATAGGCGCACTGTAATATACTACACAGAAAAATTTCTGTAAAATATATCTTGGGTAACATTATTTTTGAGCAAATTGAGGAGGAAGGATAAAGGAGAAAGAGAGAGGGAAAATGATAGGGAGAGCGACCAAGAGAGAGGCAGGAGGAAGAAAAGGGGTGAGGGGGACAAGGGAATGAAAAGTTGCCATACGTACATGTGTTGGATTGGTACAATTAGCAATGAATCGAGCACGCTTCCATCTATCCTCGTCAAGACTAGTAGGCACTCATCTTCACTAATGTTATTGTTGGATTCAGTAGGTAGACCTTTGACATTTTTAAACGTCTCCATAAATGCCTCCATCCGCTTAATCACATCAGGCATATGACAATAGATGATATTGTCTTCTATAGCACCGGTAATAACAGCCAGTTTAACTGCATTGTCCTAAATATATAAAAACGAATAAAAAACTAAAAAAATCTAATAAATTTAAGTAAAAAAAAGCTAACGGAAAGAACCACCCCCCCTCCCACCGCAATTAAAGCTAGCACTTTAAATAAGTTCTGACATTCAATTGTGTCAAGCGAAAATGACGAAAAAACATCACTACGTAGATTCCAATTGGTATACCTTATTGAACGCAAAATTCTCTGAAGTTTCCCAAAAAATTTCTCGAGAAGAATAAAACTCACTAGATAATTTATCTAAAAAATAATACCAATAGTATATTTTTACAAGTCTTTAAACAATAATATTTTATTTACTGTATCTTAACCTCTTGCCGACTAGAATAACTCTGATCCAAAGCAGAGGCAAACTAAACATTCGCCTATAAGAGAAACTTTTATAAGTTGATAAAAAACTCCGAAAAAGAATTTCCAAAACAAGCTGACGAAAAGAGATTAATTTTGAGACTACCACTTTAAGCAAAGTTCTGATAGTCAATATTGTGAAGAAGAACTGATCAGAGAACATAGCATGAATTCCGTCTGCAACGTCTCATTGGTAGAAAGTCGCATTTAAATGCGTTTTTCATTAAATTTATTTTTTTCTCCTCTTTTTAAGTACCCACATTTTAGAGTGATGGTCACTACCGTGGCTTCCGATATTCAAATCTTAGTGACTCATCTTCCTATTCCTTAGATTTTTTCCGACTAAAAAAAAAACTAAAAAATAACAGGCCTTGGTTATCCTACTTTTTACATCTTCACTGCATCCACTAGTCTTACTAATGACACTAATCAGACAATAGAAGCTATCCACTTGATCTAAAAGCTACCCACATCAACCCTTTATCCTCATATATTCCTAGTCTAAGCAAATTAGTCTTCTTAATATTAATTTCCATCCTATTATTGCATTTTGAACGCTGAAAAATACAAAAATTCATCCATTTCGCTAACATTTTATCAAGAATACTCAAAGCATCTAAATAATCAAAGACAAAGAGCTATACCTTCCCGTTTGATACTATATGGTCTCGTAGCCTAATCCGTGCTTGCGAGGACAATGTCCATCAAAACAATCCATATAAAAAGAGGTATATGATATGCTCCTTCTTCTACTACTACCAACCGCTACCTGCAGAATGTCCCTCTTTACATTCTCCCAGCAAGTTCCCGTTTCCCTTAAATCTTTCCTTATGCCCTCTTCCCAACCAAGACGACTTGCTTTTTGCTTGATCCTAGACGGTTAGCCAAAAAGGAAAATCTTTTGCAATCTGTCATCCTTCATCCTTCCGCAGAACCTGCCCTACCCATCTCAAGCTGCCTCTCATTATAGCCACAGAAAGAGAGACTGAACCACACTTTTCACATAGCCTACTGTTTGAAATACGGTCAGTTAGTCGGGTATCTCATACAATATATAGGCAAATACTCTCAAAAACATCTAGCAGATGTTCCTCGATTTTTCGAAGCGTCCATGCTTCAAAGCCATTTTTGAGCACTGTCATCACTGCAGCTTTCAATATTCTTATGTATGTTTGCAGATTTATCTTTCTATTCTTCCGACCTTTTTTCAACTGTGAAAAACAACCCAGGCCTTGGGTATTTTATTTTTAACAATCTTCACTGCACTCACCGTCTTTACTAATAATACCACCTAAGTAAGGGAAGCTGCTCACATGATCAGTCTTTTCGTTACCTAAAGCCACCTTTTCATCTTCACTTATGAGCACTCTGAGCTAGCGAAACGTCTAATAAGTTCATTCATTTTGCTCACACTAGCACCTAGAATGCTTAAATCATCAGCAAAATCTAAGTCCAGAGTAATTTTACTTTCTTTTTTATTCCGTGTTCTCCCACTGCCTTTTCTGTGCTCCTAAAGACAAAGTCTGTCAAAATAACCCATATTAATGGAGATAGAATACAAGCTGCCTATGACAAAGTCAATCAAAATAATCCATATAAATGGGGCTAGAACACAACACTTCTTAACTCCCGATTTAATACTAAATCAGCTGCCGACCTCATATCCAACCTTAATATCCTGCCCTCAAAATCCAGCAGTGTTATTTTCGTATATGGCACTATTCACTTTAATGTATTTGTCTGGTACACTATACAAGGATAAGACCTTGGCAGAAACCTACAGACACAACACTAATGTCTCAATATTTACCACACTCATTCTTATCACCTTTAAATAGGGTATAAATAGAGTTTTCCGAAAATTGGTATACAGGGTTTTAATTATCATATTAAATAGGGTTTTCGTAAATCAGGTATTTCTCTTTTCTCAAAAATCATATTCATAACCTTAAGTAGCTTATTTCTATCCTCGTAACCACCATATTTAAGAAACTCATTTACCACACTATTAAAACTTGGGACCTTACTTTTTTTTATCGTTTTAATAGTCACTAATTCTTCTTTGCAAAATAAATCTTCCTTCATATCCAAAGTGTCACAGACTATTTCATTTTCAATTAAATCTTTTCATGTAAATTGTTGTACCCATATGTCTTTAATTCTTTCTTTATCACTAATTGTGGACCCGTTTCCTTTCTTTATCTCGAGTAAGTCCTGATTGATTATTCCCTTTCAATTTATTGACAAGCCAGTACAATACTTTACTATTAGGTCGTCTGGCTGTATCTTCTTGAAGTTTGGCGATTTAATCCTTGGCATCCACTTCACACATCCCTAGATCTTTTTTTAATTCTTTCTCCACTATCTTGACATTTCTCTTATTTTCACATGATCTTTCACTCAGATAATTCTTGTACAAACACCTCCTACTCTCTATCAAACATAAAGCATTCTTCTCTAGGACATCATCAGCGGCTTTACGATGTAGTATATTTAACTGGTTATAATAAATTATATATTCTGTTATATCACTTACAGTATTACTAGCCACACACATTTTGAACAAATATCTTCTTCTAACAATAGGCTTAATCGAGCTCTTAGAAAAGTTTCACAATGACGAGTTACACTTTTATGAGTACTACAATTAACCAATAAAATATTTATAATTTAATACCAATTTTGAGACTTAGCATTGATATCTAGTTCGTCACTATTTAGAAGATTAAAACTACATTTCTTTAACATTCCTTTGTAAAGAGTTAGCACATTTTTATCAATAATCACTTTTTGATATTTATTTTGAAAACTTGTTAATATCCCAAAATGGTCAGATACTTCATTTAATATCACACTTGCATTATGCCCAATTTATGGGTCCTTTAAAGAACAAATACAAAATCGGTTGTAGGTAACCACTACTGTTTTCTTTTCCTACACCAAATTTACCAAGGCTAGGTTACCATCTACCCTTCTTTCTAACTATTTTGTATAATTTTTATCTAGTTGCTTTTGTTTTTTCATCGAAATAACTCAATTTGTAGCAGTAATCCAAATGGTCTTTTAAAACAATTGTATTTTAATATTGGTGATTTCTTATTTGATTTTTTTAATCTTTGTTTCCTTTGCACTGAAGACACCTCATTTTTTTTTATACAGGTGAAATATCCGTGTCGTTTAGTTTTTTTCTTTTTGCAACTGGCCGATATTTCGTTTTGACTATTTTCGTCATTGAGTTTTTTCTCTCTTTGTTTCTTTACCCCAATTTCTATCGACCTGGGACCTTCTCAATAATAAATCTAAAAGTAAAAATTTAGCGGAAGCATCCTCTCCCCTCTCTAAAGGGGTCTGGCGACTCAGGTATTTCTCAACTATTAAACTAAGGGTCAAAATTCGGTCAACCTCTTCCAATAACTCCTAACTCTTTCGCCCCGCCTTTTCTCTTCTTTTTCAAACTATTCTTCCTCAAACTCTTCATTCTTCCATGCAATCTTTTTCTCAAACCCTTAACCCTTCCAATTAACCTCTTCTACTCTTCCTCAAACTATTCCTTCTTCCACTCAATATCTTCTCCTCTTCATCAAACTCTTCATCCTTCCACTCGACCTCTTCACCTCTTCCTAAACTCTTCACTCTTCCACTGGACCTCTTCTTTTAACCGCTCTTCCTTAAACTCTACATTCTTTCATTCGACCTTTTCCTCATACTCCTCACTCTTCTACTCGACCTATTCTTATCTTCCTCAAACTCTTCACTCTCATATTCAACCTCTTCTCTTCTTCCTCAAACTCTGCACTCTTCCACTCGACCTCTTCTCTTCGTCCTCCAGCTCTTCACTCTTCCACTCGGCCTCTCCTCTTCTTCCTCCAGCTCTTAATTCTTCCAATCGACCTCTTCCTCTTGCTCAAACTCTTTACTCTTCCACTGCACCTCCTCACCTCTTCCTCAAATCACATTAATCTTCTCTTAAGATTTACCTACAACGTCTCTTATTTTACTAAGTATCATCACCCTAGGAAATTCGCTTTATACAGAATTCACACTAATGCCTCTAAAAATTTTCGCAATCCGCCTTTACATCTTTTTTAGAAAGGGGCTTAACTAAAGTTTTTTTTCAGTGTCAATAGCTAGCCCCCTTTTCTAAAATCATATCCACAATCTTTAGCAATTCATCCCTAAATTCAAATCCATTATATTTCTAAAACTCATTTACCAAAATATATGCACCCAAGGCCTTATTATTTCAGAATTATCCAATGCTATCTGTAGCTCCTTCCTGCAAAATGAATCCTATATATTTTCAACTTTACAAAAACTGTTTCCCTTTTTCCAAATTATTTCATATAGCTTTATGACGTTTTATCACCTTCTCAAGATATTCTACTGATACCTCTTTAACATTTTCAATAATCTCTAACTATCTCCAAATAGGACAAATCTAAATTGACTACTTCCTTTCAATTTATTAACATGCCAAAAAATGTAACTATTATGCCGTCTCGGTGCATCTTCTGGATCTCCAGCAATTTTAACCATGGCCTAATATTCATATCCCCTCAATTTGCAGTTAAACGGCTCCTTTTCTTACTTTGTTTTCATTTTCAATGGATCTATCACCCAGAAACCTCTTGTACAATCACCTCTTCTCTTCTACCCAGGTCAAAGCGTTTTCACTAATATTCCCAGCTGGACTTCCTAACTACTCTCCCTAAGCAGCTTCTGCTACTTCGCAAACTATTTTCCTAAAATTTTCCCATCAATCTTCTACATTGTCATATTCTAAACTCTCCAGTTTCACATTCAACTGACCTTGGATCGATCCTGCCAGTCTTCCCTTAACAATAGCGTAACAAATAAGGTTAGTTGTCTTAAAAACATCGGTCTTAACCACTGACAAACCCAACTGTACCTGGGCAAAAGTCTGAATTACAAATATGCCATAGAGTCTGGTTTGGCAGAGAAAATGCCTAATGTGACGACCAAGCTAGCTGATGGGCCATTTCATGATCAAATGCCACTTATATAGCTAGATTGTTGTAACTATAAATTCGTAACTGTCAGTTACCACTACTATGTTTCTTCCTTACGCAAAATTCGTCTAAGTCAGGAGACCATCAATTAGTGTTAATATCCTTTAATAGAAATTTGATTTACGTAAGAACTTGTATGCATCGATTATCAAAAGAGAAACAAGAAAACTAAAATATACCTGAAGTTTATCATATCCTTTAGTGCTATCAATAATGCTCTTCCTTGTCACTTCATTTAAATTGAACTCCTTTTTGTTTTCCGAGTCTATGGTGGCAGTTATCGACATAGTGACTTCTAAAGTCATTTTCCGAATCAATGGATCAACCTTTCTACCCTCAATGTAAACCAAGGCGGTCTGTCCAACAACATCAGGGGCTTGTACGCATTGTGTGGCAACATCATCATCAGCAAACAGCTCTAGACCTTTTAACTGGCACCGGTTGGCCTAAAACATAACACAAAAGTTGAGCAAATAAATTCAACCACATTTTAGAACCAGCCAGATAACAGATAACTTACTTACTCCCAAATTCTACACCACAGCATATTCATTCCTATACGTATATACAGATGTGAAACCAGGTAAACTCAAAACAGAAGAGGTAAAAACCTAGCATTCGAAACAAGAAGCCTTCGTCACATTGCCTGAATCACACTGACGTCACAACCGAAACGGTAATACACCAAAGACTCCAGTCCACTTAAACCAATCTCAGCAGCACCAATCAACAAAATTGCGGTGGATCAGTAACGAAACACGAAAGGATCCTTGAGGGATTCCCTCATGACCTTCATCCCCAAGACAGGTTAAGAAAAACATGGACAGACTTCGACAACGTCAAGATGGTCCAGTTATCACGCGATGCACTAGATAGAGGGATGAACAGAGCGCTTACGCATGACTTGGACATAGTTTTAGACAAATAAGTTAGTTCTAAATATTTTGAAACATTTTGGGCTCAATAAGCTATTTTTTTTTCTTACTGACACAAAATGGATCAGATATAGCACGTTATGTAGTATGCCAACAGCATCATCGGTAATTGAGCCTAATCAAGTGCAAACACAAGTTCTTTTGTTTTCCATCGGTCCATTTTAGCCCCCCTAGCATGAATTTCAGTTTGAAATAAGCCAAACACTTTTCAATCACTTTAGTCTAAATGTCTCCTGGGCAGTATTTTACTGCTTGCTTCGGCCAAGGCTATGTTAGGCTGCGTTTCCTAGGTATGTTTTCCAGAACTTTTTTGGTCAAAAACAATGCATTAGGAGTAACCATTTAAAATCTATTGAGTCCCTCCAGTCCCCGTTGTATTTTTAATATATTGTATACTGACTGAAACTAGAGATCCATGAAGATTCAAAGCCATGAGCATTAGTAAGAGGAGTTTCAAAACGCAATTTCTAACTGTTTCTAATCAAATACTTTTGTGCAGCAGAAAAACTGCAATGATAATTTGTATGTCAAGGGACAGAGCTTCGCGGTGGTTGTTTTTTGTTCAATAATTTTGTTCGTAATAAGATAATTTCGTGGTTCGTTTTTCGTGGAAAGAAAACAATCTAGACAAGCCAAGATTCCCTGGAGATTATTGTCAGCCATAATCCAGATTCCATATGAATCAAACAAATAGCCAAATGTCCAATCTCTGGTGGTTTTACATTCTACAGCGAATAAAACAAGGTGAAATTAAGTTGTTCTGGAAAAGAGATTAAAAAAAATGTCTTTCGTTCTGTTGATTGAAGCTGCTCCTATGGTACTATTAACATATGCCAGAAATTACACTATGTATGTCTTATATAATATCAAAGAATTACATCCTCCGATTGAATGTTCAAACCCTTATTTAGACTGAGTGCTCTAAGTAACTCTCTTAAATAGGAGAGTCAGTAGGAGTCAACTAAACTCCACAACTTCATCACCCCATATGTTTAGAATTTTAACAACCGAGTTGAGGTCTTATGCTTCTAGAAACGGTCAAGTTACTCAGAGTATCTCAGAGTTAGTACTGGAACAACCACTTACTTCCCTTTTCAGCTTTCCTTCTACTAAACTCTTTCTCTTAATTTTTTTTTCTACCCAAGCAAAAGAATACCGAAGTCAGAATCACTGGGGTATGCTCAAGTTTGAACACACTAGGGCACAGTAGTCTCAACTTCAGCAGAGCACGGAATAAGATGATTCATCTTGGGGATGAGATCTTACCTAAGACCCAAGTTCCTCTAGAACCGTTGGTGGTGCACAGGGTGTCCATAAAGCTTATTCACTCGCCATGGAGCGGTGACACAGCAATGATGTCCTCACATTCAGGTAAGATCCCTAAATGGGGATGCAAAGGGGTTTATAATATGACAAGATGTGGCCTTAGGCACCATATTTGCATAATATCGTTTCAAATTTTGTCATGTATGAAAGAGGGGGACAAATCCCCTCACCCCTCTCACTACAGCTGTGCTTGTATTTATTTTACATTTCCGTGGAATCCAGTCAACAAAGATCTTTCAAAAGAGCTAATTATTTAGATTTATTTAACTTAGCTTTGTGCATTCAGAAGTATCTCTTCTTTATACCCGATCTTTACATAAGCGCAAATATAACATAAAAATAGCGTCAAGCTTTACTAAATATTTTTTCGGGTCGTTTACTCAGTTATCAAATGGTTCAAACTAAAAAAAAAACAACAACAAAAAACAGAACATACCTGGAATGGCAACTCTGTGCATTCCTTTGACAGATAGTAGATGTCCTCCAAGTTCATTGTTTCAAGATAACCGACATCCACCAACGAACATAGGATGCCTGATTCATCTACTTTTTCCACCTTAAAAAAAGAAGAAGTTAGTTTGATATCTAAGGGATGATAAAAAAAACAGGAATTAATCTCCAACAGCGACATTTTCTGTCATATTCCTTATCAGATTTTTATCGTTGTTTTTCCTATTCAGTTTGTACTAGTAATTTAAATATGATGAATTTCCAAATCTCTGGTGAATATATGACCCCAGTTACCGGTCAAAGAGGGGTGTATCAAATACCTTGTGTCTGCGGCAGTTATTATGTTTGTAGAACACACCAAACCTGAGAAAAAAAATGTCTGAAACAGAATACGGATGATATAATAAAGCTTTAAATTCTAATAGTTCTTTTGATTCTTCTCTAAGCGGCCATATTTTGGAAACCTATCCGTACAATACTTCTCGAAAACTTCCCCCTCACTAGAAATGATTTGAGTGTTAAATAGGTTGTTCAGGAGCCAATAGAAATAAAACCAGGCTAAATAATAATAATTATTTAAATAGAATATAGAATAGAATAGTTAGAAGCAACAAGTTATTTCTAACTCCTATGAAGCTCTAATAAGAAGCACGAAAAGAGAAACATTTGTCAATCTAAGAAATGATCAATGGTTTTTTACTGTACCCAAAAAGGATAGAAGGAACCCTATCACTTTACAACAATACAGAGAAAATCGACCCCAGTTATCGAACTGAACTACTCTTAAATGACTTTGGAACGATCACTTTAAACGAGGTTGCCGACAAGCAACCAAAGAGACAACTGTACAAAACACCTTTAATCAGAGCAAGAACAAATATCATAAGCCCAAAAGTAATAAACTTTCAAGGAATAAGCCGATCATTCACAATCCCAAATACAATGAGGAATCAAAATCCTCGATCTGACCAGAAATCGAGAAAATCAAAGGTACAATGCAATTGATGAAGATAAAGGAGACATTATATTTACAAATACCACTCTTCATTAACGAAGACCAAAGATTAAAATATGTGGAAAGGAAGTATGGATTATTTTCACAAAATTCGTGGTACAATATTAAAATTATTGTATTTGCGGTATTTCTTATTTCACTAACAATAAAAACACTGCTGAAATTGAACTATGAAATACTCTTGAAACCGCAAAGAACGAAATCAAAACTTGAGACAATTGACACGCAAGAAATGCATCAATTAAACCTCAAAGCTCTCGATGATATATAACCCATAAAAGCTGGGATGATATAGCAATATAGGAGAATTCAGAGGTCGTCTCTTATATATACAAATATCCAGTCCCTATAGTAAATAAATATTACTAATGTATATAAGTTGAGAGGCTAAGACACAGTAAACTGTGTTTCTTTTCAAGACAATAATACATAAGAAACATAAAAAATTTTGTAAAAAATATTATACGTAAAAACCAAGTAGTTAGCTATTTTATACAGATTGTTCTTGTATTCACCGCCACAATAGTGTAATTAGTGAAGTAATAATGTTTAAAATACTGCTTATTACTGATTATGTACTATTAACAATTTTGTTATAATGATTTTACCTATTTTTTGTACTATTTTACTTATTAAGAAGGTAATTCTGACAAGAAATTTTCATTACAGGAACATTTCAAGAAATTTTAATTACAGGCATACTATGGCACCGACCAACCATCTATTATGGTCAAAAATTAAGAAACGAGTAACATCCGTTGTCATGATTGATCAAACACCGAAGAATGCCCGAATAACCAGCAACTGATATTTCCCACCCCGTAAATATCAACGAAGACAAAAACAACTCAAACATCCCAGTCGCCAACTATGATTATTCTAGGATCACCTTTAATCCCATTCCAATACGAGGACAACAAGACTAAGCCGACCGAAAAAGAAGCTGTATACAGCTGAGAATATGCGCAAACTGATATCAAACTAATATCGAGTAAAAAGCGGTATATTGAAGAAACAAAACACCTACCACACATAATGTTGAACTCCAAAAAGAACCGTGAGAATATCAACGGATTGCCTGCAACTGGAAATATATAGAAACCCAAAATTGATAACCTCATCAACAACCATGAAGCTCCAATGCTACAACTTATGAATCGTCATCCCATGTAAGGTTTGATAACTATCTGAATCAAAAAACCTTTGAAAAAAAATTGGAAGAAGCTCTATAGACAATTTAACGAATGTCTAAATTCATTTCGAACTTTAACAAACTAGTGAAGTCTTTAAAAATTAAAAGTAATACAAGGTGAAGAACTAAAAACTTATATTAGTTTCAACGAACAATTAATAGCCAAGTCAAATAGTGAAATGGGCAGACATGAAAAATTATGGCATAGACATGGAAGAAAGAGACATAACCAATTTAGTGATAAATCATAAATATAATGTGCCTGTAGTGATTCATAACTAACTTAATGAATAATTATGATAAATGTGCCAGAAATGATTTGCAGAAAATTATAAAACTGATAAGTGTTTTGAATTGTGATGTAAAGTTAACCTAACTGTTATGCTATAATATTTATGAATACCTTGAATCAATTGGACAGATAGTTGAATTAAAATCAATTTTAATAAAAATAAGTACAACTCATTGAAACTAGTCGTATAATTGAAACAAAACTGAAAATGGGTATTCCCCAAAAAACAAAAACATGGAGTTTTTGGCAATATTAAATTTGGGTATTGCTAGTGTTTATAAGCATTACCTATTGCTTACTGGCATACCTGTTAGAGAATGACGACAAAGCGATGAAAATAATGATTGCCGTCAGTTTCACTATATACATCCTTCTCCGTGTTTATATCCCTGACGAGGATGCGATCAAAGGATATATGGACCAGCTCTGAGGGCGTTTAGACTGGTTATTCTGACGTTTATTGGAAATTTTGTAATTTTGCCAAATAAATATGAAATCTTTATAAAAAAAAGACGTGGTACCCACCAGGCGTGCCCTTAGATTGCTGTGACAAGGTAGCCAACCCTCAACACTTCCCTTACTTTTCTCGTAAGGAGACCACCAGTAAAATGGGTGATAATCGCTCTGGAATAATGGCGAGCGGAGAACCTGTTTATTTGCCAGTTCTGAACTTTTTACAGTTTAGCCGAAATAATGGTGATGATCTTATTTCGGCATGCCTTACAATTCTTCGATGCAGCTGCTGTCGTGGCCGTAAAGTCTGCTTTTTGGAACGGAGTTTTGCCTGGAGAAATTTGCCGAAAATTGGCAGGAAAAAAGGCTACACAGAGTCATTTACGTGATATTCTTTAGCTGCCGGCGAAATGTGATTTTGAAGATTTAACCGTACCTACATATGTTATCTTGACAGCTAATGAAGTTCCTTCGGTTCCTGACCTGATGTTTTCACATCTATCTTCGAAGCTCACGCGAATTGAAAAAGTCCTTAATGCTGTTGCGTCTGGTACGGAAGTTTTTCTTATTTTTAGTCCTGTTTTTAGCAGCTGAGCCTTTGACAATAGATCTGTAAACTCAATCTTGACAACTGTAGAGGTACCAAGACGACTAGCCGATGCTATGCCTGGCTCACTGCAGAATTGGTCAACATCAAAGTCAAGAGGAATTCCTTTAGCAATTCCAAGTATTTTTTTGTGACAATCTTAGTCGCACAAGATGGTACCGTATTTTTAATCGAAAGCAAAAGTCATTCACTGCAGATATGTCTATATGAACAATCATTTGGTCTTTTTTTGCTTTTACACTACTAACACATTCATAACCAGTAACTTTATCCAATATTTCTTTTCTTTTGATTGGATTGTCAAGTGAAGCAGGGATCTTGGAAACCACAATAGTCGCCAGGATATTTGGTTCAATAAGTTGAGGAAGGGGCGGACCTAACCTAACCTGATAACCGTTTTCCGCCCCTTCCTCAACTTATTGAACCAAATATCCTGGCGACTATTGTGGTTTCCAAGATCCCTGCTTCACTTGACAATCCAATCAAAAGAAAAGAAATGTTGGATTAAGTTACTGGTTATGAATGTGTTAGTAGTGTAAAAGCAAAAAAAGACAAACTGATTGTTCATATAGACATATCTGTAGTGAATGACTTTTGCTTTCGATTAAAAATACGGTATCATCTTGTGCGACTAAGATTGTCACAAAAAAATACTTGGAATTGTTAAAGGAATTCCTCTTGACTTTGATGTTGACCAATTCTGCAGTGAGCCAGACATAGCATCGGCTAGTCGTCTTGGTACCTCTACAGTTGTCATTTTTGAGTTTACAGATCTATTGTCAAAGGCTTGGCTGCTAAAAACAGGACTGAAAATCGGCTATGAACTTATTCGAGTTTCTAAGTTTCTGAACCCACCTAAATGCTGTCACGAGTGTAGATTCCCCAGCCATATCCTGTCCATCTGTTCCAGTTCTAATCCAAAGTGTGCAATCTGCTCAGGGCCTCATGTCTCTACGAAAGTATCCCTGTAAACTCCCTGCGAAATAGGCGAATTGTGGTGGTCCGCATATGTCGTTTAGCCTAAAATGTCAAGTCCTTGAAAAGTGATTTCTGCTGCCAAGTGTTGGCTCGCTCGATATCCCTACATTCTTTTAATATTATTGGCACTAAGTATAAAGCCTCTGTGATCGACGAGTTCATATTTGATTACGATATAGTCTGCTTACAAGAACACCTACTCTCTTCCAACAGGTCCAGTTTCCAACAACGAAGTAGATCACATCAGTTATTTCTTATAAATGCCCGCACAACTTTTGGCAGGCCCTCTGGAGAGCTTGCATGTTTTTTGAAGCGGAGTTTAAGTGGTCTAAATCCCACATGCTTATGCTCGAACGATTATTTTATTGCCATCCAGTTAGGCAATACTGTTATAATTAACACTTATTTGTCACATAATGAACGTGGAATTGATTCTATGACACAGTTCGCTAAAGCTTGCTCCTCGTTATGCTCAGCTGTGAAGTAATTCGCTTATTCCAAACTTACATATCTGATTGTTGATGACTTGAACTGCAATATTCTAGATAACTCAGCCAGAACTGACTGCTTGTTAGATTTAGTTCCTGATTATAAAATTTTGCCAAAGGATCATTCCTATACTTGCATTCATCATTCAGGAAGTCTATCAAATATTGACCATGTAATCTGTTCGCCAAGTCTCAGTATTTCTGAAGTGCATGTCCTTACGGATGAACAAGACATTGATCATATACCGATGTCATTTAAGTTTTCCCTATCTGATGTTCCTGTATATTACTCTATTCCTAAGCCCTCGCGGTGTTTCGGCAAGTATAATTGGAATCGTGGAAATATTGCCCTTTACAGTGTGACGCTTGCGACACTACTTAGTTCTATTCGTATTCCTTTTCATTTGTTCCAGACGAAGGTGCCTGTGAAAAATGTGGTTGCCGATATTAACCTGTACTATTCTCAAATTATCTCGTGTTTGAAAAACGCTGAGTCTTGTGCTGTTCCTTGTGAACGAGCTAGGTTGGGGACTCGTCAACCTGTGTGGAATAATGATTCAGAGTTGAAGTCGATAAAGAACCGTGCAAAGTTGTGGTTGCGTATATGGTCAGAATGCGGAAGGCCTGCTTCTGGTATTGTTTTCAGTATTAGAAGTTGCACTAAATCTACTTATAAGAAATGCTTTCGTGCAGTCCGATTTCAGGGTCTTGATTTTCCATCAAATCCAAGTGATTGGAAGAATGTTTTAAATTTTAGTAAAATTATCACTGATGATCCTGGCAATTATATTTCTAAGTCAGCTTGGGAATCGCATTATACTGCTATTTTTTCCCGGATTAATTATTCAGTTCATTCACGTATTTCAGCTATTTTGAAACGTATGCTACCGTCTACTCTATCTCAGAAGGATATATTACTGATATCCACTGATTCAATTTACCTGACTATTAAAAGGCTTAAGTCTAACTCAGTTGACAGCGATAGAATATCAGTGAATCATTTAAAACCTGATTGCCCCCCTTCAATATTGCATTTGAAAACTACTTTTTCAAATGTGTTTGTGTTGTTCTGTCGTGCCGGACAGTTTCTTGTGTGGCACAGTTACTTCTATTTTAAAAAGGGGGAAAGATCCATTTTCATGTTCATCTTATCGTCCTATAACTGTTTCTTGTACCTTAAGCAATAACCTTGAGTATTTACTTTTTCCTTCTATAACAGATAATATAAATTTTGGAGCTAACCAGTTTGGTTTTCAGCGTGGTCTAGGATGTCAGCATGCCCATAAAGTTCTTTCTTCTCTGCTTTCTGATACTTTTGGGAAGGGCTATGATTTTTTATTTTTGTCCTTTAGATCTATCTAAGGCTTTGGATTCTGTAGTTCACTCCCAAGCCCTGTTTTCTTTGCTTAAATGTGGAGTGAATGTTTCTATTGTTTCTTTATTAAAATTTTGGTATGGTCAATCTTTTCTTCATGTTAAATGTTCTCCTTCTGATCCTTCTATGTTCAAAATATCCATAAGACAAGGTGTGAGACAAGGTGGAGTTTTATCTCCATCAATTTTCAAAATTTGTATTGCTGATATTTTAAGTAGCCTTCCAACAACTTACCTTTTAGGTAGTTCAAATGTCTCATATCTTGCTTATGCAGACAATATTCTTCTCATTATTAGAACTAAATCTGGGCTTTCGGCTTCTGTTCGCTCTATCTCTACTGCTTTATCGAATGTAGGTCTAACCCTTAACCCTGATAAATGTGAATTCCTTCATTTTGGTCCTTCTCCTAACCAATCTTCTAGACTTAATTGTTCTGAATTTAGCGTTCTTTGCGTGACTTCTTTAAGGTGGTTGGGCATTCCCCTTACTAACAATTTAGTCTCTTTTCGTAATAAAATTGTTTCTGATGCTAAGGTTAAGCTTCAAGAGGGTTATTCTAAAATTAGTGCAAACAGGGGGAAATACAATCGCAAAGCCCTTTCACATTTTATTCTTGCTTTTGTGATCACTCGGGAAAATCTTTTGCAATCTGTCATCCTTCATCCTTCCGCAGAACCTGCCCTACCCATCTCAAGCTGCCTCTCATTATAGCCATAGAAAGAGAGACTGAACCACACTTTTCACATAGCCTACTGTTTGAGATACGGTCAGTTAGTCGGGTATCCCATACAATACATAGGCAATTACTGTGAAAAACATCTAGCAGATGTTCCTCCATTTTTCGGATCGTCCATGCTTCAAAGCCATTTTTGAGCACTGTCATCACTGCAGCTTTCAATATTCTTATGTATGTTTGCAGATTTATCTTTCTATTCTTCCGACCTCTTTTCAACTGTGAAAAACAACCCAGGCCTTGGGTATTTTATTTTTAACAATCTTCACTGCACTCACCGTCTTTACTAATAATTAAATGAAAAAAACAAGTTTTTTCAACTGAAAGTAAGGAGTGACATCAAAACTTAAAACGCACAGAAATTACTTCGTATATGAAAGAGGCTGCTTCCTCATCAACGCCCCGCTCTTTACGCTAAAGTTTGACTCTTTCTCTCAATTCTTCTTTCTAAAACAGTAAAACACTTTAGCCTAAAGAGCGGGGCGTTGATGAGGAAGCAGCCTCTTTCATATACGAAGTAATTTCTGTGTGTTTTAAGTTTTGATGTCACTCCTTACTTTCAGTTGAAAAAACTTGTTTTTTTTATTTAATTTCTGAATGTTTTTGAATCAATGCATGTTTTGATTTTGGCTCTCCGCAGAGGAATAATCAAAACGAAATTTGCATTTTTTTTTTTTTGGCTCAATGGCTTTCTCATAACTTTGATCGAATGATTTTGAGAAAAAAAGAGCGGGGGACGAAGCCTAGTTGCCCCCCGATTTTTTGGTTAATTAAAAAGGCAACTAGAACTTTTAATTTTTTACGAATCTTTTTATTGGTAAAAGATTTACGTAACTTATAAATTAGCTTACGTAAAGAACTTTTGTATTCTCATGTTTTTATTACATATATGAGGGGATTTGCCCCATCGTCAGTACCTCGCTCTTTACACTAAAGCTTAAATTTTATCCCAATTCATTAAGAATGACCCCCTGAATCACAAAAGCCGTAGAATAAGTAGTTGAAATTACCGAAAATACTTTAGCGTAAAGAGCGAGGTATTAGAAGGAGGTGAGCCCCTCATATGGGTAATAATTTCTGTTTGTTTTAAGTTTTATTGCTGTTCCTTACTTCCAGCTGAAAAAGCTTTTTCACTTTTATTTTTCAATTGTTTTTTTTTAAATAATGCTAGTAAATCCTGCTCTCCCTTCATGGAAATTTTCTTCTCCCATTACAAATTCTCGAAGGAAAGTTCCCCCAGCATATCCCCCTCTTCTCAATCCCTCCCCCAAACCAAAAAATCCTCCTGAAAACGCCTGTATACTTCCCAATTACCATTACTATATGTAAGCACAGGTCAAAGTTTGTAACTTGTTGCCCCTCCCACGGGGACTGTGGGGGAGTAAGTCGTCCCCAAAGACATAGTTATAAGGTTTTTAGACTACGCTGAATAAAATGGCTATCTCAGAATTTTGATCCGTTGACTTTGGGAAAATAATTAGCGTGGGAGGGGGCCTAGGTGCCCTCCAATTTTTTTGGTCACTTAAAAAGGGCACTAGAACTTTTCATTTCCGTTAGAATGAGCCCTCTTGCAACATTCTAGGACAACTGGGTCGATACGATCACCCCTGGGAAAAAAAAACAAAAAAAAACAAAAAAACAAAAAAAACAAATAAACACGCATCCATGATCTGCCTTCTGGCAAAAAATACAAAATTCCACATTTTTGTAGATAGGAGCTCAAAACTTCTACAGTAGGGTTCTCTGATACGCTGAATCTGATGGTGTGATTTTCGTTAAGATTCTTTGACTTTTAGGGGGCATTTCCCCCTATTTTCTAAAATAACGCAAATTTTCTCAGGCTCGTAACTTTTGATGGGTAAGACTAAACTTGATGAATTTTCTATATTTAAAATCAGCATTAAAATGCGATTCTTTTGATGTAGGTATTGGTATCAAAATTCTATTTTTCAGAATTTGGGTTACTATTGAGCCGGGTCGCTCCTTACTACAGTTCGTTGCCACGAACTGTTTGATACCAGCTAAGTAAGGGAAGCTGCTCACATGATCAATCTTTTCGTTACCCAACGTCACCTTTTCATCTTCACTTATGAGCACTCTGAGCAAGCGAAACCTCTAATAAGTTCATTCATTTTGCTCACACTAGCATCTAGAATGCTTAAATCATCAGCAAAATTTAAGTCCAGAGTAATTTTACTTTCTTTTTTATTCCGTGTTCTCCCACTGCCTTTTCTGTGCTCCTAAAGACAAAGTCTGTCAAAATAACCCATATTAATGGAGATAGAATACAAGCTGCCTAAGACAAAGTCAATCAAAATAATCCATATAAATGGGGATAGAACACAACACTTCTTAACTCCCGATTTAATACTAAATCAGCTGCCAACCTCAGATCCAACCTTAATATCCTGCCCTCAAAATCCAGCAGTATTATTTTCGCATATGGCACTATTCACTTTAATGTATTTGTCTGGTACACTATACAAGGATAAGACCTTGGCAGAAACCAACAGACACAACACTAATGTCTCAATATTTACCACACTCATTCTTATCACCTTTAAATAGGGTATAAATAGAGTTTTCCGAAAATTGGTATACAGGGTTTTAATTATCATATTAAATAGGGTTTTCGTAAATCAGGTATTTCTCTTTTCTCAAAAATCATATTCATAACCTTAAGAAGCTTATTTCTATCCTCGTAACCACCATATTTAAGAAACTCATTTACCACACTATTAAAACTTGGGACCTTACTTTTTTTATCGTTTTAGTAGTCACTAATTCTTCTTTGCAAAATAAATCTTCCTTCATATCCAAAGTGTCACAGACTATTTCATTTTCAATTAAATCGTTTCATGTAAATTGTTGTACCCATATCTCTTTAATTCTTTCTTTATCACTAATTGTGGACCCGTTTCCTTTCTTTATCTCGAGTAAGTTCTGATTGACTATTCCCTTTCAATTTATTAACAAGCCAGTACAATACTTTACTATTAGGTCGTCTGGCTCTATCTTCTTGAAGTTTGGCAATTTAATCCTTGGCATCCACTTCACACATCCCTGGACCTTTTTTTAATTCTTTCTCCACTATCTTTACATTTCTCTTATTTTCACATGATCTTTCACTCAGATAATTCTTGTACAAACACCTCCTACTCTCTATCAAACATAAAGCATTCTTCTCTAGGACATCATCAGCGGCTTTACGATGTAGTATAGTTAACTGGTTATAATAAATTATATATTCTGTTATATCACTTACAGTATTACTAGCCACACACATTTTGAACAAATATCTTCTTCTAACAATAGGCTTAATCGAGCTCTTAGAAAAGTTTCACTATGACGAGTTACACTTTTATCAGTACTACAATTAACCAATAAAATATTTATAATTGAATACCAATTTTGAGACTTATCATTGATATCTAGTTCGTCACTATTTAGAAACTTAAAACTACATTTCTTTAACATTCCTTTGTAAAGAGTTAGCACATTTTTATCAATGATCACTTTTTTATATTTAGTTTGAAAACTTGTTAATATCCCAAAATGGTCAGATACTTCATTTAATATCACACTTGCATTATGCCCAATTTATGGGTCCTTTAAAGAACAAATACAAAATCGGTTGTAGGTAACCACTACTGTTTTCTTTTACTACACCAAATTTACCAAGGCTAGGTTACCATCTACCCTTCTTTCTAACTATTTTGTATAATTTTTATCTAGTTGCTTTTGTGTTTTCATCGAAATAACTCAATTTGTAACAGTAATCCAAATGGTCTGTTAAAACAATTGTATTTTAATATTGGTGATTTCTTATTTGATTTTTTTAATCTTTGTTTCTTTTGCACTGAAGACACCTCGTTTTTTTTTTATACAGGCGAAATATCCGTGTCGTTTAGTTTTTTTCTTTTTGCAACTGGCCGATATTTCGTTTTGACTATTTTCGTCATTGAGTTTTTTCTCTCTTTGTTTCTTTACCCCAATTTCTATCGACCTGGGACCTTCTCAATAATAAATCTAAAAGTAAAAATTTAGCGAAAGCATCCTCTCCCCTCTCTAAAGGGGTCTGGTGACTCAGGTATTTCTCAACTATTAAACTAACGGTCAAAATTCGGTCGACCTCTTCCAATAACTCCTAACTCTTCCGCCCCGCCTTTTCTCCTCTTTTTCAAACTATTCTTCCTCAAACTCTTCATTCTTCCATGCAATCTTTTTCTCAAACCCTTAACCCTTCCACTTAACCTCTTCTACTCTTCCTCAAACTATTCCTTCTTCCACTCAATATCTTCTCCTCTTCATCAAACTCTTCATCTTTTCACTCGACCTCTTCTCCTCTTCCTCAAGCTCTTCATTCTTCCACTCGACCTCTTCGCCTTTTCCTAAACTCTTCACTCTTCCACTGGACCTCTTCCTTTAACCGCTCTTCCTTAAACTCTACATTCTTTCATTCGACCTTTTCCTCATACTCCTCACTCTTCTACTCGACCTATTCTTATCTTCCTCAAACTCTTCACTCTCATATTCAACCTCTTCTCTTCTTCCTCAAACTCTGCACTCTTCCACTCGACCTCTTCTCTTCGTCCTCCAGCTCTTCACTCTTCCACTCGGCCTCTTCTCTTCTTCCTCCAGCTCTTCATTCTTCCAATCGACCTCTTCCTCTTGCTCAAACTCTTTACTCTTCCACTGCACCTCCTCACCTCTTCCTCAAATCACATTAATCTTCTCTTAAGATTTACCTACAACGTCTCTTATTTTACAAAGTATCATCACCCTAGGAAATTCGCTTCATACAGAAATCACACTAATGCCTCTAAAAAATTTCGCAATCGGCCTTTACATCTTTTTTAGAAAGGGATCCCCCTTTTCTAAAATCATATCCACAATCTTTAGCAATTCATCCCTAAATTCAAATCCATTATATTTCTAAAACTCATTTACCAAAATTAATGCAACCAAGGCCTTATTATTTCAGAATTATCCAATGCTATCTATAGCTCCTTCCTGCAAAATGAATCCTATATACTTATGCCGTCTCGGTGCATCTTCTGGATCTCCAGCAATTTTAACCATGGCCTAATATTCATATCCCCTCAATTTGCAGTTAAACGGCTCCTTTTCTTACTTTGTTTTCATTTTCAATGGATCTATCACCCAGAAACCTCTTGTACAATCACCTCTTCTCTTCTACCCAGGTCAAAGCGTTTTCACTAATATTCCCAGCTGGACTTCCTAACTACTCTCCCTAAGCAGCTTCTGCTACTTCGCAAACTATTTTCCGAAAATTTTCCCATCAATCTTCTACATTGTCATATTCTAAACTCTCCAGTTTCACATTCAACTGACCTTGGATCGATCCTGCCAGTCTTCCCTTAACGATAGCGTAACAAATAAGGTTAGTTGTCTTAAAAACATCGGTCTTAACCACTGACAAACCCGACTGTACCTGGGCAAAAGTCTGAATTACAAATATGCCATAGAGTCTGGTTTGGCAGAGAAAATGCCTAATGTGACGACCAAGCTAGCTGATGGGCCGTTTCATGATCAAATGCCACTTATATAGCTAGATTGTTGTAACTACAAATTCGTAACTGTCAGTTACCACTACTATGTTTCTTCCTTACGCAAAATTCGTCTAAGTCAGGAGACCATCAATTAGTGTTAATATCCTTTAATAGAAATTTGATTTACGTAAGAACTTGTATTCATCGATTATCAAAAGATAAAACTAAAATATACCTGAAGTTTTTCATATCCCTTAGTGCTATCAATAATGTTCTTCCTTGTCACTTCATTATAATTGAACTCCTTTTTGTTTTCCGAGTCTACGGTGGCAGTTATCGACATAGTGACTTCTAAAGTCATTTTCCGAATCAATGGATCAACTTTTCTACCCTCAATGTCAACCAAGGCGGTCTGTCCAATAACATCAGGGGCTTGTACGCATTTTGTGGCAACATCATCATCAGCAAACAGCTCTAGGCCTTTTAACTGGCACCGGATGGCCTAAAATATAACACAAAAGTTGAGCAAATACATTCAACCACATTTTAGAACCAGCCAGATAACAGTTAACAGATAACTTACTTACTCCCAAATTCTACACCACAGCATAGTCATTCCTATACGTATATACAGATGTGAAACCAGGTAAACTCAAAACAGAAGAGGTAGAAACCTAGAATTCGAAACAAGAAGCCTTCGTCACATTGCCTGAGTCACACTGACGTCACAACCGAAATGGTAATACACCAAAGACTCCAGTCTACTGAAACCAATCTCAGCAGCACCAATCAACAAAATTGCGGTGGATCAGTAACGAAACACGAAAGGATCCTTGAGGGATTCCCTCATGACCTTCATCCCCAAGACAGGTTAAGAAAAACATGGACAGACTTCGACAACGTCAAGATGGTCCAGTTATCACGCGATGCACTAGATAGAGGGATGAACAGAGCGCTTACGCATGACTTGGACATAGTTGTGGACAAATAAGTTAGTTCTAAATATTTTGAAACATTTTGGGCTCAATAAGCTATTTTTTTTCTTACTGACACAAAATGGATCAGATATAGCACGTTATGTAGTATGCCAACAGAATCATCGGTAATTGAGCCTAATCAAGTGCAAACACAAGTTCTTTTGTTTTCCATCGGTCCATTTTAGCCCCCCCTAGCATGAATTTCAGTTTGAAATAAGCCAAACACTTTTCAATCACTTTAGTCTAAATGTCTCCTGGGCAGTATTCTACTGCTTGCTTCGGCCACAGCTATGTTAGGCTGCGTTTTCTAGGTATGTTTTCCAGAACTTTTTTGGTCAAAAACAATGCATTAGGAGTAACCATTTAAAATCTATTGATTCCCCCCAGTCCCTGTTGTATTTTTAATATTTTGTACACTGACTGAAACTAGAGATCCATGAAGGTTCAAAGCCATGAGCATTAGTAAGAAGAGTTTCAAAACACAATTTCTAACTGTTTCTAATTAAATACTATTGTGCAGCAGAAAAACTGCAATGATAATTTGTATGTCAAGGGATAGAGCTTCGCAGTGGTTGTTTTTTGTTCAATAAGATTGTTCGTAATAAGATAATTTCGTGGTTCGTTTTTCGTGGAAAGAAAACAATCTAGACAAGCCAAGACTCCCTGGAGATTATTGTCAGCCATAATCCAGATTCCATATGAGTCAAACAAATAGCCAAATGTCCAATCTCTGGTGGTTTTACTTTCTACAGCGAATAAAACAAGGTGAAATTAAGTTGTTCTGGAAAAGAGATTAAAACAAATGTCTTTCGTTCTGTTGATTGAAGCTGCTCCTATGGTACTATTTACATATGCCAGAAAATACACTATGTATGTCTTATATAATATCAAAGAATTACATCCTCCGATTGAATGCTCAAACTCTTATTTAGACTGAGTGCTCTAAGTAACTCTCTTAAATAGGAGAGTCGGTAGGAGTCAACTAAACTCCACAACTTCATCACCGCATATGTTTAGAATTTTAACAACCGAGTTGAAGTCTTATGCTTCTAGAAACGGTCAAGTTTCTCAGAGTATCTCAGAGTTAGGACTGGAACAACCACTTACTTCCCTTTTCAGCTTTCCTTCTACTAAACTCTTTTTCTTAATTTTTTTTCTACCCAAGCAAAAGAATACCGAAGTCAGAATCACTGGGGTATGGTCAAGTTTGAACACACTAGGGCACAGTAGTCTCAACTTCAGCAGAGCACGGAATAAGATGATTCATCTTGGGGATGAGATCTTACCTAAGACCCAAGTTCCTCTAGAACCGTTGGTGGTGCACAGGGTGTCCATAAAGCTTATTCACTCGCCATGAAGCGGTGACACAGCAATGATGTCCTCAAATTCAGGTAAGATCCCTAAATGGGGATGCAAAGGGGTTTATAATGTGAAAAGATGTGGCCTTAGGCACCATATTTGCATAATATCGTTTCAAATTTTGTCATGAATGAAAGAGGGGGACAAATCCCCTCACCCCTCTCTCTAAAGCTGTGCTTGTATTTATTTTACATTTCCGTGGAATCCAGTCAACAAAGATCTTTCAAAAGAGCTAATTATTTAGATTTATTTAACTTAGCTTTGTGCGTTCAGAAGTATCTCTTCTTTATACCCAATCTTTACATAAGCGCAAATATAACATAAAAATAGCGTCAAGCTTTACTAAATATTTTTTAGGGTCGTTTACTCAGTTATCAAATGGTTCAAACTAAAAAAAAAAAACAACAACAAAAAATAGAACATACCTGGAAAGGCAACTCTGTGCATTCCTTTGGCAGATAGTAGATGTCCTCCAAGTTCATTGTTTCAAGATAACCGACATCCACCAAAGAACATAGGACGCCTGATTCATCTACTTTTTCCACCTTAAAAAAAGAAGAAGTTAGTTTGATATCTAAGGGATGATAAAAAAAACAGGAATTAATCTCCAACAGCGACATTTTCTGTCATATTCCTTATCATATTTTTATCGTTGTTTTTTGTATACAGTTTGTACTAGTAATTTAAACATGATGAATTTCCAAATCTCTGGTGAAGATATAACCCCAGTTACCGGTCAAAGAGGGGTGTATCAAATACCTTGTGTCTGCGGCAGTTATTATGTTTGTAGAACCCACAAAACCTGAGAAAAAAAATGTCTGAAACAGAATACGGATGATATAATAAGGCTTTAAATTCTAACAGTTCTTTTGATTCTTCTCTAAGCGGCCATATTTTAAAAACCTATCCTTACAATACTTCTCGAAAACATCTCCCTCACTAGAAATGATTTGAGTGTTAAATAGGTTGTTCAGGAGCCAATAGAAATAAAACCAGGCTAAATAATAATAATTATTTAAATAGAATATAGAATAGAATAGTTAGAAGCAACAAGTTATTTCTAACTCCTATGAAGCTCTAATAGGAAGCACGAAAAGAGAAACATTTGTCAATCTAAGAAATGATCAATGGTTTTTTACTGTACCCAAAAAGATAGAAGGAACCCTATCACTTTACAACAATACAGAGAAAATCGACCCCAGTTATCGAACTGAACTACTCTTAAATGACTTTGGAACGATCACTTTAAACGAGGTTGCCGACAAGCAACCAAAGAGACAACTGTACAAAACACCTTTAATCAGAACAAGAACAAATATCATAAGCCCATAAGTAATAAACTTTCAAGGAATAAGCCGGTCATTCACAATCCCAAATACAATGAGGGATCAAAATCTGGCCAGAAATCGAGAAAATCATAGGTACAATGCAATTGATGAAGATAAAGGAGACATTATATTTACAAATACCATTCTTCATTAATCAGGACCAAAGATTAAAATATGTGGAAAGGAAGTATGGATTATTTTCACAAAATTCATGGTACAATATTAAAATTACTATATTTGTGGTATTTCTTATTTCACTAACAATAAAAACACTGCTAAAATTGAACTATGAAATACTCTTGAAACCGCAAAGAACGAAATCAAAACTTGAGACAATTGACACGCAATAAATGCATCAATTAAACCACAAAGCTCTCGATGATATATAACCCATAAAAGCGGGGATGATATAGCAATATAAGAAAATTCAGAGGTCGTCTCTTATATATACAAATATCCAGTCCCTATAGTAAATAAATATTACTAATGTATGTAAGTTGAGAGGCTAAGACACAGTAAACTGTGTTTCTTTTCAAGACAATAATACATAAGAAACACAAAAAATTTCGTAAGAAATATTATACATAAAAACCAAGTAGTTAGCTATTTTATACAGATTGTTCTTGTATTCACCGCTACAATAGTGTAATTAGTGAAGTAATCATGTTTAAAATACTGCTTATTACTGATTATGTACTATTAACAATTTTGTTATAATGATTTTACCTATTTTTTGTACTATTTTACTTATTAAGAAGGTAATTCTGACAAGAAATTTTCATTACAGGAACATTTCAAGAAATTTTAATTACAGGCATACTATGGCACCGACCAACCATCTATTATGGTCAAAAATTAAGAAACGAGTAACATCCGTTGTCATGATTGATCAAACACCGAAGAATGCCCGAATAACCAGCAACTGATATTTCCCACCCCGTAAATATCAACGAAGACAAAAACAACTCAAACATCCCAGTCGCCAACTATGATTATTCTAGGATCACCTTTAATCCCATTCCAATACGAGGACAACAAGACTAAGCCGACCGAAAAAGAAGCTGTATACAGCTGAGAATATACGCAAACTGATATCAAACTAATATCGAGTAAAAAGCGGTATATTGAAGAAACAAAACACCTACCACACATAATGTTGAACTCCAAAAAGAACCGTGAAAATATCAACGGATTGCCTGCAACTGGAAATATATAGAAACCCAAAATTGATAACCTCATCAACAACCATGAAGCTCCAATGCTACAACTTATGAATCGTCATCCCATGTAAGGTTTGATAACTATCTGAATCAAAAAACCTTTGAAAAAAAATTGGAAGAAGCTCTATAGACAATTTAACGAATGTCTAAATTCATTTCGAACTTTAACATACTAGTGAAGTCCTTAAACATTAAAAGTAATACGAGGTGAAGAACTAAAAACTTATATTAGTTTCAACGAACAATTAATAGCCAAGTCAAATAGTGAAATGGGCAGACATGAAAAATTATGGCATAGACATGGAAGAAAGAGACATAACCAATTTAGTGATAAATCATAAATATAATGTGCCTGTAGTGATTCATAACTAACTTAATGAATAATTATGATAAATGTGCCAGCAATGATTTGCAGAAAATTATAAAACTGATAAGTGTTTTGAATTGTGATGTAAAGTTAACCTAACTGTTATGCTATAATATTTATGAATACCTTGAATCAATTGGACAGATAGTTGAATTAAAATCAATTTTAATAAAAATAAGTACAACTCATTGAAACTAGTCGTATAATTGAAAAAAACTGAAAATGGGTATTCCCCAAAAAACAAAAACATGGAGTTTTTGGCAATATTAAATTTGGGTATTGCTAGTGCTTATAAGCATTACCTATTGCTTACTGGCATACCTGTTAGAGAATGACGACAAAGCGATGAAAATAATGATTGCCGTCAGTTTCACTATATACATCCTTCTCCGTGTTTATATCCCTGACGAGGATGCGATCAAAGGATATATGGACCAGCTCTGAGGGCGTTTAGACTGGTTATTCTGACGTTTATTGGAAGTTTTGTAATTTTGCCAAATAAAAATGAAATCTTTATAAAAAAAAAGACGTGGTACCCACCAGGCGTGCCCTTAGATTGCAGGGACAAGGTAGCCAACCCTCAACACTTCCCTTACTTTTCTCGTAAGGAAACCACCAGTAAAATGGGTGATAATCGCTCTGGAATAATGGCGAGCGGAGAACTGGTTTATTTACCAGTTCTGAACTTTTTACAGTTTAGCCGAAATAATGGCGATGATCTTATTATTCGGCATGCCTTACAATTCTTCGATGCAGCTGCTGTCGTGGCCGCAAAGTCTGCTTTTTGGAACGGAGTATTGCCTGGAGAAATTTGCCCAAGATTTGCAGGAAATAAGGCTACACAGAGTCATTTACGTGATATTCTTGAGCTGCCGGCGAAATGTGATTTTGAAGATTTAACCGTACCTACATATGTTATCTTGACAGCTAATGAAGTTCCTTCGGTTCCTGACCTGATGTTTTCACATCTATCTTCGAAGCTCACGCGAATTGAAAAAGTCCTTAATGCTGTTGCGTCTGGTACGGAAGTTTTTCTTATTTTTAGTCCTGTTTTTAGCAGCTGAGCCTTTGACAATAGATCTGTAAACTCAATCTTGACAACTGTAGAGGTACCAAGACGACTAGCCGATGCTATGCCTGGCTAACTGCAGAATTGGTCAACATCAAAGTCAAGAGGAATTCCTTTAGCAATTCCAAGTATTTTTTTGTGACAATCTTAGTCGCACAAGATGGTACCGTATTTTTAATCGAAAGCAAAAGTCATTCACTGCAGATATGTCTATATGAACAATCATTTGGTCTTTTTTTGCTTTTACACTACTAACACATTCATAACCAGTAACTTTATCCAACATTTCTTTTCTTTTGATTGGATTGTCAAGTGAAGCAGGGATCTTGGAAACCACAATAGTCGCCAGGATATTTGGTTCAATAAGTTGAGGAAGGGGCGGACCTAACCTAACCTGATAACCGTTTTCCGCCCCTTCCTCAACTTATTGAACCAAATATCCTGGCGACTATTGTGGTTTCCAAGATCCCTGCTTCACTTGACAATCCAATCAAAAGAAAAGAAATGTTGGATTAAGTTACTGGTTATGAATGTGTTAGTAGTGTAAAAGCAAAAAAAGACAAACTGATTGTTCATATAGACATATCTGTAGTGAATGACTTTTGCTTTCGATTAAAAATACGGTATCATCTTGTGCGACTAAGATTGTCACAAAAAAATACTTGGAATTGTTAAAGGAATTCCTCTTGACTTTGATGTTGACCAATTCTGCAGTGAGCCAGACATAGCATCGGCTAGTCGTCTTGGTACCTCTACAGTTGTCATTTTTGAGTTTACAGATCTATTGTCAAAGGCTTGGCTGCTAAAAACAGGACTGAAAATCGGCTATGAACTTATTCGAGTTTCTAAGTTTCTGAACCCACCTAAATGCTGTCACGAGTGTAGATTCCCCAGCCATATCCAGTCCATCTGTTCCAGTTCTAATCCAAAGTATGCAATCTGCTCAGAGCCTCATGTCTCTACGAAAGTCTCCCTGTAAACTCCCTGCGAACTAGGCGAATTGTGGTGGTCCACATATGTCGTTTAGCCTAATATGTCAAGTCCTTAAAAAGTGATTTCTGCTGCCAAGTGTTGGCTCGCTCGATATCCCTACATTCTTTTAATATTATTGGCACTAAGTATAAAGCCTCTGTGATCGACGAGTTCATATTTGATTACGATATAGTCTGCTTACAAGAACACCTACTCTCTTCCAACAGGTCCAGTTTCCAAAAACGAAGTAGATCACATCAGTTATTTCTTATAAATGCCCGCACAACTTTTGGCAGGCCCTCTGGAGAGCTTGAATGTTTTTTGAAGCGGAGTTTAAGTGGTCTAAATCCCACATGCTTATGCTCGAACGATAATTTTATTGCCATCCAGTTAGGCAATACTGTTATAATTAACACTTATTTGTCACATAATGAACGTGGAATTGATTCTATGACACAGTTCGCTAAAGCTTGCTCCTCTTTATGCTCAGCTGTGAAGCAATTCGCTTATTCCAAACTTAAATATCTGATTGTTGATGACTTGAACTGCAATATTTTAGATAACTCGGCCAGAACTGACTGCTTGTTAGATTTAGTTCCTGATTATAAAATTTTGCCAAAGGATCATTCCTGTACTTGCATTCATCATTCAGGAAGTCTATCAAATATTGACCATGTAATCTGTTCGCCAAGTCTCAGTATTTTTGAAGTGCATGTCCTTACGGATGAACAAGACATTGATCATATACTGATGTCATTTAAGTTTTCCCTATCTGATGTTCCTGTATATTAATCTATTCCTAAGCCCTCGCGGTGTTTCGACAAGTATAATTGGAATCGTGGAAATATTGCCCTTTACAGTGTGACGCTTGCGAAACTACTTAGTTCTATTCGTATTCCTTTTCATTTGTTCCAGACGAAGGTGCCTGTGAAAAATGTGGTTGCCGATATTAACCTGTACTATTCTCAAATTATCTCGTGTTTGAAAAACGCTGAGTCTTGTGCTGTTCCTTGTGAACGAGCTAGGTTGGGGACTCGTCAACCTGAGTGGAATAATGATTCATAGTTGAAGTCGATAAAGAACCGTGCAAAGTTATGGTTGCGTATATGGTCAGAATGCGGAAGGCCTGCTTCTGGTATTGTTTTCAGTATTAGAAATTGCACTAAATCTACTTATAAGAAATGCTTTCGTGCAGTCCGATTTCAGGGTCTTGATTTTCCATCAAATCCAAGTGATTGGAAGAATGTTTGAAATTTTAGTAAAATTATTACTGATGATCCTGGCAATTATATTTCTAAGTCAGCTTGGGAATCGCATTATACTGCTATTTTTACCCGGATAAATTATTCAGTTCATTCACTTATTTCAGCTATTTTGAAACGTATGCTACCGTCTACTCTATCTCAGAAGGATATATTACTGATATCCACTGATTCAATTTACCTGGCTATTAAAAGGCTTAAGTCTAACTCAGTTGACACCGATAGAATATCAGTGAATCATTTAAAACCTGATTGCCCCCCTTTAATATTGCATTTAAAACTACTTTTTCAAATGTGTTTGTGTTGTTCTGTCGTGCCGGACAGTTTCTTGTGTGGCACAGTTACTTCTATTTTAAAAAGGGGGAAAGATCCATTTTCATGTTCATCTTATCGTCCTATAACTGTTTCTTGTACCTTAAGCAATGTCCTTGAGTATTTACTTTTTCCTTCTATAACAGATAATATAAATTTTGGAGCTAACCAGTTTGGTTTTCAGCGTGGTCTGGGATGTCAGCATGCCCATAAAGTTCTTTCTACTCTGCTTTCTGATACTTTCGGGAAGGGCTATGATCATTATTTTTGTCCTTTAGATCTATCTAAGGCTTTGGATTCTGTTGTTCACTCCCAAGCCCTGTTTTCTTTGCTTAAATGTGGAGTGAATGTTTCTATTGTTTCTTTATTAAAATTTTGGTATGGTCATTCTTTTCTTCATGTTAAATGTTCTCCTTCTGATCCTTCTATGTTCAAAATATCCATAAGATAAGGTGTGAGACAAGGAGGAGTTTTATCTCCATCAATTTTCAAAATTTGTATTGCTGATATTTTAAATAGCCTTCCAACAACTTACCTTTTAGGTAGTTCAAATGTCTCATATCTTGCTTATGCAGACAATATTCTTCTCATTAGTAGAACTAAATCTGGGCTTTCGCATTCTGTTCGCTCTATCTCTACTGCTTTATCGAATGTAGGTCTAACGCTTAACCCTGATAAATGTGAATTCCATCATTTTGGTCCTTCTCCTAACCAATCTTCTAGACTTAATTGTTCTGAATTTAGCGTTCTTTGCGTGACTTCTTTAAGGTGGTTGGGCATTCCCCTTACTAACAATTTAGTCTCTTTTCGTAATAAAATTGTTTCTGATGCTAAGATTAAGCTTCAAGAGGGTTATTCTAAAATTATTGCAAACAGGGGGAAATACAATCGCAAAGCCCTTTCACATTTTATTCTTGCTTTTGTGATCACTCGGTTTTATATCTTTCTAGATTGTATCCTGTTTTAAAAAGAAAAGATTTAAAGACTCTCAAGTCATCTTATTTTCGTTTCCTCCGTTTTTTGCTGTATCTTCCTCTCTTGTACAAGAACAATGATATAGTAACTAATTTTGGGGCTCCAGATTTATTAAATAAACTTAAAGTGCTACACCAGAAACTATCCGAATCGATACATTTTACTATTAACCCTTTTCATGATCTTCTAAAATGTTTTCTACAGTAATTTAATGTGTTATCAGAATTTTTTTTCTTTTTTTTTCTGTGTGTATTTTTATACTCCGCTGTTTCAAGTGGGTGACAAATAAATTATCATTATTATTATTATTATAGTTTACAGCTTTATTTTGTTCAAGTGTATCATTCTAATTTAAGGTGTAGGAATATAAACATAATGATATTGAATTATCTCATTAACATTACCTTAATTATCATAGTTCGAGGTGTAAGAATAAAAATAATAAACACAAAAAAACATAAATAAAGATTTAAATTAATAACCATTCTGTGGTGAAGGAAATATACGAATGAAGTTTAAAACATAATAAGCAATATTAAATTTTTTAAATATGAATGTTTAAACTATTATATAAACGGGAGATTGTTCTGAATGATGAGGACATATTTTACGACGGGAAGGGGGATATGTGTCATAAAACAGTGTGAATTCCCCTATAATCTATGGGTTGGAACATTTGAACTTTGCAATCCGATGTCTAAATAGTGAAAATTTAGCTAAAACTTTTCAAAAACTAATCAGACAAAAAGCATGATAAAAACAAGAGCTAAGAGCTCATAAGGCACTTGTGATAAGGTCGGAACAGCCAAGAGCCAAGAGGTCATATGGCATGAGCTCTAGCGATATTGTAAGAATCAACAGATTGATTTAAAAGGAAAATCAGAGTCTTAATGCCGGTCAGGATTTGAAATAAGGGCTCTGAGACACGAGGTCCTTCTAAATATCAAAATTGTTAAGGTGCAATAACCCTCTCGTAAGTTAAAAATACATAATTTTTTTAATTTTTTCTCTCCCTTCACCCCCCCCCCCCAGATGGTCGAATCGGGAAAAACAACTTTATCAACTCAATTTGAGAAGGTCCCTGAATCGCCTACCAGTTAACATCGTCCTAGCATATCCAGAAGCACCGATCTCACCAAAGCACTGGACCACCCCCCTAACTCCCACAGAGGGGGTATCCAGTCTGGTTACGTCAATGACGTATCTACGACATTTGCTTATTCTACCCACCAAGTTTTATCCTGATCTCTTTACTGTAAGCGTTTTCCAAGATTTCCGGTTTCCCTTTCCAACTCCCCCCAAAGTCACCAGATATGGCCGGGATTTAAACTAAGACCTCTGAGACATGAGTTTCTTCTAAATATCAAACTTTATTAAGATCTGGTCACCCGTTCTTAAGTTAAAAGTTCCGCAATTTTCTGATTTTGTCAAATTAACACCCCCCCCCCACAACTCCCCCAAAGAGAGCAGATTCAGTCCGATTATGTCAATCACGTATCTAGGACTTGAGCTTTTTCTTTCCACCAATATCTACTCTTAGTGCTTTCAAAGATTTCCCGTTTCCCCCTCCAACTCTCCCAATATCATCGAATCCGGTCGGGATTCAAAATAAGAGCTCTGAGACGCGAGGTCCTTCTAAGATCCAGTAAGCCGTTCTTAAGTTCAAAATAATTAAATTTTTCTAATTTTTGCAGATTAAATCCCCCCCGCCCAACTCCCCCAAAGAGATCAGATCCACTCCAATTATGTCAATCACGTATGTAAAACTTGAGATTGTTCTTCCCATCAATTTTCATCACAATCTTTCCATTTTAAACGTTAACCAAGATTTCTGGTTTCCAAGATTTCTGTATCCCCCATCCAGCCCCCTATGTCTTCAAATCCGATTCGAATTGAAAATGGAGCTTTTGAGACAAAAGATCTTTCTATTTATCAAGTTTCATTAAGATCCGATCACCCACTCGTAAGATAAAGATACCTTAATTTTCACGTTTTCCAAGATTTTCGGTTTCCCCCTCCAGCTCCCCCCCCCCCTATGTCATCGGATCTTGTTGGCATTTAAAATAAGATATCTAAAGCACCATATCCTTCTAAATATCAGATTTCATTAAGATCTGATCACCTGTTCGAAATTTGAAAATACCATTTTTTTTTAATTTTTCCGTATTACTAACCCTCCCCCAACTCCCCCAAAAAGAGTGGATCCGGTCTGGTTATGTCAGTCACGTATCATGGACTTGTGCTTATTCTTTCCACAAAGTTTCATCTTGATCTTTCTACTTTAAGCACTTTCCAAGATTTCAGCCCCCCTCTCCCTATTTCCCCCAAAGAGACTGGATCTGGCCAAGTTTTAAAATAATTGATCTGAGTTACGAAGTCCTTCTGAATATTAAATTTCATTAAGATCCGATCAATCATTCGCAAGTTAAAAATACCTCATTATTTCAAATTTTTCAGAGTTAACGCCCCCCCCCCCCCCAAACTCTCCCAAAAAGAGCAGATCCGTTCTGGTTATGTCAATCACGTATCTAGGACATATCATTATTTTCCCCACCAAGTTTCATCCCGATCTATCCACTCTAAGCGTTTCCCAAGATTTTAGGTCCCCCCCAAGTCCCCCCAATGTCCATGGATCCGGTCGAAATTCAAAATAAGAGCTCTGAAACATATTATCAATATAAATATCAAATTTCTTTAAGATCAGATCACCTATTTGTAAGTTAAAAATACTTATTTTTTTCTGACTTTTCCGAATTAACCGTCCCCCACTACCCACCCCCCCCTCCTTAGATTGTTGAATGGGAAAAATTACTATTTTTAATTTAATCTGGTCTTTTCCCATATACGCCTGCCAAGTTTCATCGTCCTAACATATCTGGAAGTGCCTAAACTAGCAAAACCAGGACAGACAGACAGAGAGACCGACAGAATTTGCGATCGCCATACGTCACTTGGTGAATGCCAAGTGCGATAAAATAGCCTTTGACTACTTCGTAACTCCAGCAAAGTTCATTACCGACTTCAAAAGCAAATGTTAATTATATACTTAATAAAGGTTCCATAAATTTGAGTATACGTCACATAAGTCTTATACTATCTTTTACTATTTCGTGAATCCAGCTAAGTTCATAACAGACTTCACAAGCACATGTTAATTAAATGCTGAATATATGTTTCATAACAAAATTGCAAAGGCACGAGATCCAGGTTTACAGGGAGGTCAAACATCCCATAACTAGTGAATATATACAAAACATACAATATAAACAGACAATATAAATTTGTACCTAAGCCTGAGTTTATCCATATTTCAGTATTCAATTTGTTGTAGTACACCTACCAGACAATTTTTATGTAAGTACTGAAATAAATTATTATTTTTTATTTTATCATCTTAGTTTATCAATCCCGATGTGAGTCATAATTCCCGTTGTCTTTAGAAAGGCTGTATACGGAATCTATGCGATAAAGTAGGACCCATCCATCCCTAAGATGATTATATTACTGAGAACACTGGGCATTATCAAGAGCGTCCCTCTGTCTTAATCTCTCACTTGTTTAACACCTGTAGGATCTTAGTCTTTCACTCGTTTAACTCCCATAACGTTATTTTAAGTTGAACCTTTCATATTGTTATATCATCAAAAAAACCTGTGATATTATTAACAATAAACCCCCCCCCCCCCCGTAACAGTAGTGTATCAAGCTCGTCCTTCTTTCAAAACATGATTACCCCAACTTCTTCATGGCTAGCATAAGCAAAAAAATGGTCAAACTAATAAGTATTAATACTAATAATATAAATAGTAGTTAAACTTAGTAAAGCTTAACTTAATAAGTGAAAGCAGTTATACTGTAATAATATGAGTAAAGAAAAAACTACTGTTTCAAAATGATTGTCAAACGTAGACACAAAAATTGAAGAACTGTGTTTTCCCTTATCAAACACAACCTCTATGATACTTTTACTACCTAATAAATTTATGAACATGTTTTTATCACAACCTACTTTATTTTACTTTTATTTATAGCCATAATTTCTGCTTGAGTAAACCAGCATCAATCCAAGAAGATTCTAACCAGATAGAAGAGAGCATCTTTGTCATGTGGAAATTCGAAGTAGGAATAATCAACCCATGAGATTGAAAACGTTGAACCTTTGGCCTTTTTAGATTCAGCAAAAAAAGGTCAATCCATATTTTTTAATCATAACCTGTGTTATTTATTTTATTTGTTAGTGGTAACTAGTATTCATTTAAATAGATTGCCATTTTTGAAAACTTTTTATTGATTGTTTTTATAAAATGACGGTGCATTGCTTTACCAGTTGTAAATATGAAAATGTTTATAAGCCTTTTATATGTTGTTCTACTTTTGGCTTTACTTCAGAATGGAAATTCGGCCCATCCAAGCTTGTGAATTATTTTTTAAAAAATTTTATCGTAACGTTTGCATTTGCTTAAATCTTTTTTTAAATCAAAGAAGAAATTTTAAATATTTGTCAATTTTAGCTGCTAGCAGTTATATTATTGTGCTCCAACTGATCGACTATCTATATAAGAACAAACACGCAATCAACTATTAAAATCGTCACTTATGTAACAAACTTAGCTTATACCTCCTTTAAATTCCGCTTCTTAAAATTATCCTTTAAATTTATATTAGCCAAATGAATTAACATTAATTGAACATATAATTTTCCTGACTGAAAGACAAGGAACGAATTCACATAAACGATTACTCTAGTAACTGCAAATTCCCAAGGACTATTATACTTGTTGTTTTTTACTTTAGTTTTAATGGGCGAATTTTGAGATTTCTATTCGTTAGAGAGAGGGGTCTTGAAATCAAAAAGCGTCAGTTAACTCAAGGATAAACGGCGAATTCACCCTTTACAAATATTAGGATTTATCTCAAGAACAGTGTGTGCTAAATTGACCTCAGTTCCTAAGTAAGAAAAATTTTCTAAGCAAAAATTCTAATTAAGAAATATTTGATAAATTCCCATCACCCCAAAACTGGTAGCCCCTCCCAAGTCTCTAGTATAAATCCAAAAGAAGAAACTTTAGAGGGAAAATAGCACAGAACGATGCTAACAACTGCAAATAATACGGTAAAATAGAAATAGATAATTGCCAGTCAATCACATTTAATTCAGTTTCAGCCTTCAAATCGAGTTTCCAAAAAAACCTCATCCTCCTGTTTATATCCAAGAGACCAAATATTCCCCAACCGTTATCCAAGAAATAATACAAATTTGTTTTCAAGATTAATGTCTACTACCTTGTATCCTACTTCGTCATCAGCCACTGATATCACATTCGCTGTCGCTGAGTCTCTTCTTCTCTCATAAATAATATCAAACTGCCATTTCGAACTTTTATAGATAATGTTCTTTTTTTTGAAGTTGCGCTTCTGTTATATTACGGTGAGAATTCTGCGCCTGAAAAGGTACATAATTTATGTGAAAAAAAATGAAAACATTTTGCTACCGTGCTTGAATCACAACACCGTACTTTGGTATGATGATCAGCAAATCAGAATTTTTTCTTTTTTTAACAAATGAAACACAAATCCGGGACACTGAGCCGCACATGCCAAGGGCTAGCATGTACGCAGGGGATGCCCAATTTGTTTTTTAATTGCATATAATTTTTTATACTTCTCACAAAGTAAGGAATTTGAAGGATTTGTGCCACAAACGTGCCTAGATAGGGGCATTCAACCCCACTACCCCCTCACCACAAAAAAAAACGTAGTTTTCCTTGTTTGACTATAGACCACTAAGATTGTTTCGCAACGAAAGACTCGAAACAAAACTTGAAAAAAATCTAACCAAGAACTCAAACAAAATTTCTAAGTACTAAAAACGAAATAAAAATAGGCAAAATTAAGCATAGTGTATCCAGTTGCTTTAAAAATGTAGAGTACAGAAAGTAAGCAAGATGACATTGTTCAGTGCTTTATATAGATAGTATTGAGAAGATTATCCGGGCAGATAAATAAATAGTAGCCTAATTAGTGACAAAATAAAAATTTCTAGAAACTCTAGAAACTGGGACTAGAAAATGGTGCTAGTGTCGAATAATATCACTACTTCCATCTAGCGTTTGAAAGATCTTGCCGCAATTGTTTTGTTTCTTTAACTTAGCAAATTTGTTAGTTTCAGAAACTGAGATTCATTGCTTATCACTATGCTTATATTCCTTTATAGCTATATCATAAGAACTGAAAAAACATCAAATACCAGACCAAATAGGGGTTACTTTCTCTCAACAATGGCAAAAAATTCAACTGTCGAATTAAACCAAAATATCATCGAGACTTTCTCAATTTAGAATTACGCAAGTATCAAAACTTATAACATAGAAAAGAAATTAAAGTGAAAAAAAAACAAGTATACAGTTAGATTAGCCATCAGATGCATTTTCCAAATTTGATAATCACCACTGTCACAGTTATATACTACTCACACCCTCCTAAAAGACCGACACACAGTCCCTAAGTATATGTCAAATGAATTTGCTGATATGTCTTGCCGAAAACAAATATCCGACAGAGACTTTTGAGTTACTACTTTTTGTGGATTCTGTTCAACTACTAGAACTCACTGCGGCACCAAGCTGCCAAACACCAACATAGCTAGGCACACTTTTCCGTTCCAACATATCTAGAGCTACCCTCTTTACACCCTTCCAAGAATTTCTAATTCCCCTTAAATCCTCCCTTATGAACTTACCCGCCTAATTTGGGGACAACTTGCATTCTGTTTGGCCCTGGATAGTTGGATGAAAAGTAGAATATTTGATTGTCAGCCTTTTTTCATTCGTAGCACGTTTCCTAGCCATGTCAACTTTTCTCTCATTCTAGCACATTAAAGCAGTATAGAATCCAATTTTTCTTACAACTTATGGTTCGAAACACGATTAGTCCGGTGGGCTCACTTAAAGGAGTATTTATCTTTAAATGAGTTCCATCAGTTGTGGTCAGGGATGCACCCCCTCCCTTTTCTAGGAAAACTCCTAATAATTATCAAGGTATGAAATGTTTTAAGAATTTCTAGTTTCCCTCCTTTTCTAAACTTTCCCATCCAAAATAAATAAGGTAGGTAAAGAAAAAGATAAAGAATACGCCATTAGACTTTAGTCCATACTGGCGAAGCTCCTATCCGTTTCTTGGCCCTTTAACCAGGAAGTCTAACGGGAGGTTGGGGGCAAACCATACTGTTTTCACACACCCTTACTGTTTACCTTCCGCAGATTTCTTCCGATACCCATTTACAGCTGGGTTGACTCTGGCTGAGCTTATAGAGTGGCGCCACTGACCCCCATTCCAAACTAAATAATCGTGTCCGTTCAAAATAAATACGATAAAATAAATAAGATAAATGGCACTTCTCCCAGCCTGTCAGTTTTGCTCATAAAATAGTTTGTTTTTTTTATATTAAAAAAAAATTAAAAAAAGGTTAATTTCCCAAGTTTTTAATTAATATTAAAAAAAGAAAAGTAACAATAATAAAAAGAGGCCCCAATTACCTATCAATCCTTCGTATGACCCATTCCTTGTCCAATTGGGGACTGCCTGCCCTTGACTGGGTCCAATGAATGGATGGAAATAAAAGCATGATCTTTTGATAGAGGTTTGGATGGTAGGATGACGAACTTCAGAAGCTATAAATAGAATACAAATATTGTAGAATAATAGTAACTGCGTAATGGTAATAGTAATTGATTACTATAAAATGCTAATCAAACTACTTTAGTTTGAGGGTCAAGCACCGGGAGTGCCCCTCATCCTCCGATAACCTTGAAGTCCCCCATTCCATATTCTGTGCATGATTCTACATGGGATAGACTGTGTCTTCCATGTTAAACTACATAACAAGATGCTTCAAGGCTAAAAAACATGCTTTTAAACTGAAAGTATGGAGTAGGATAAAAACCTAAAACGAACATAAGCTATTCTGTATATGAACGAAATTACCCCTTCCTCAATACCCAGCTTTTTGCGCTAAAGTTTGACTTTTTGTTCCAACTATTTAAGAGCGACTCTTGTTTTATTAGAATAATAACCTTTTTTAAAGGTTCTAAAAAAATAGCTAGAAGAGCACATTGAGGGGGAGGCAACCCTCTTTATATACGTCATAATTGCATTCATCTGGCAGGTCTATTCTGGCCTACTCATATCTCTTAAAATTGGTAATAGTTGAGTTGGATCACCATGTCTCCTGTAAACACAATATCGTAGGGTTTTTGTCTCTCAATATCTCTTGAATTTACCTGATTTTGACTTATTCGAGCTGTTGCAGTTGAATTGACAAAATTTCATTTTGCTGTTTTTGATGACGGTACTATCTTGGTTATTGTGACTAGTCCCTTGATCCGTTCCTGGTTGTTTGTAAAAATTCTTCTTCTATTTCAGATCCTGTTTCTTGAAAACCATTATTCCGAGAATTAATTTTTCTGCAGCTCTTTTAATTTCTTCAATCTTCAAATTTTCATTTACGTTGGGTTTTGGTACAATTTTAATTGTACATTTAAGGAGTTTTATTGCTTTCTGGATCTGTGTAGTTGCATTTATTTCCGGTCAAACCCCTTCTTGGATGTAAATTTTTCTGATGGATTGCTGTTTTCAACTGTTATTGGTCTTTCTTTTCCTGTTCTTACTATTTCAGCATATGTCATTTTTGCTTCTTCCCATGGAACTTGATTCTTAAATGCAATTTTGTTCATTACAAGGAGTTCATTATACTTTCAGCAACTTTTATCCCCACCAATGTGGTTCGTACAATGACAATTTCTGCATTTAATTTGATTTTGGGTACAGTTTTCGGTGGATTGGCCTCTGCTGGCACATTATCCACAGGTTTGTGAGCTATTACGGCCCACATCTTTTGTATGACTAAAAAATTTGCAGTTAGTACACCTTCTAGGTTTTGGTGTCAATAGCCTGTCAGAAAAACTTAGTGGTCCAATAGCATGAGTTTTTTTTCCGAATTTTAATAGCAGTTTTTTTTCTCAGAATTTTTTCTCTGCTAAAAAACATGGAAGAAATTATGCCATTCTATCTAGAAATTGTTTAGAATCATAAATGAAGATATTGGGCCAACCTTCAAATGGAGCTGTTTTGATTGAAAAGGAAAAGTGTTAAGATTATAATTCAAACTTCATAATATACAGAAACATTTTAGCCTAGTTAACATATTTGGAGGTACTTCCACTATACTCAACCTCAACAAGAACCGTTCATAGGTTCTTAGGCAACTCTGGCGGGTGCTCTGGGCGCCATGGCTTCGAGGGCACCGTGGCTGGGGAATTGCCCATTTCGATCCAATTTATCTCTTCGATTCTGCTCTTTTCTTTTACATTTGAGTTGGAAAGGTAGTGCTGTAAATATTTTACAGCACTCTTTACTCTAAGTTATTTAGTACTTTTAAAAAAGCTTCTTACTGTTCTAATTAAACGGACCTTGTGTTTCAGGGGTCGTTCTGAAAGAATTTGGACAAAATTAAAACTTTAGCATAAAGAGTGAGGTGTTGTGGAGGTACTACCCCCTTTATATACGTAATAATTTCTGTTCGTTTTAAATTTTAATGTTGCTCCTTTCTTTCAGTTGAAAAAACTTGCTTTCTTATTTAATTTCTGATGGTTTTTTAAATATTGCAAGGAAGTATGGCCCCACCTCTACGGAAAAATCTTCCCCACGGATATATCCTTTAGACAATTCAATCCTGGTGAAAATTTACCCTGAACAATTACCCTTAACATCTCTTTGCGTAAAACTGTGTCGATGCCAAAGAGAAAGCAAGACATAAGAAGAATTTCACATAGAAATTCTGGCAAATTCTCCCAGTTAAAAATTCACCTCCTGGAAACTTCCCTCCCTATGGAATATTCTCCTTGTGGAAAAATCCTCTGCAGAAAATTCGCCCCTGACCCGAAAATTGTGTGCTCACTTCCCAATAACAAATACTATGCGTAAACAATGGGCAAATCTTATAGCTTAGACCCTTACCCAGGGGTTGTGGGGGATCGTGTTATCTCTAAGGACATAGTTATTCTGCCTTTCAACTATGCTGAACAAAATGGCTATCTCAGAATTTCGTACTTATATGCTAGCCCAACAACGCTCAAGAAATGAAGTTAGATTAATCCTAATCAAATATTTTAAAATATGACGAAACTGTTATTCTTTAGTAACAAAATCATGGAAATTACAACAAAGAATTATGGAAAGGGGACCGGCCAGACCAGAACACATTATACTCAATACCTAACCCAACCAATATACCATCTCTATATATTAAATTTTAATAAAAAAAAACTTAAATGCAGTTTATTTCAATGAACCGAAGCTAATTTTTTCTTAATACAGTATGATGTATTACCATGGTAAAATTCTTGAGTGTTGCCGGGCTAACACGTAAGTACCCAAAAATGATCGGATGATTTTGAGATAAGGGGTGTGGGAGGGGGCCTAGTTGCCGTCTCATCTTTTTGGTCACTGAAAAATATCTCTACAACCTGTAATTTCTGGTTAAATGAGTCCTCTCTCGATGTTCTTGGGCCAGAGGGTCGACACGATCACCTCTGAAAAAAAAATCAAACAAAAACTAACAAATAAATACGTGTCCATTATCATTCGTCTGGCAGAAAGTACGAAAATCAACAGATGGGAGCTTGAAACCTCCACAGTAGGACTCTCTGATACTCAGAATATGTTGAGAAATATATAGGCTAATATGGGCTATATATTTTGACAAAGTTAAAAAAGTTAGGTTACGTTTGGAAGGGATGCGTAGGGTTAGGTTACGTAAAAATGGAACATCAGAAATGGAAGCGCTAAATATGTTGAATTAGGCTTGTGCATTCTTTCGATTGCTTTATTTGTTTTTAGTTTTGTATTAAACTGTCCAGTACTTTTGATTTTTATAAATTTATCTTAGAAACTAAAAGGGTCTTCAGAAGGTATTTAAAATTTTTCAAGATCAATTGTCAACTTTACTCAGGCTCCTACTTAAATTGTTGGACTATGCTATGTAGTGTTTTCAAGACTTTTTATGCTCGCATTGAATTTTTATATAAACAATTCTCATATAGGATATTAATAGGATAAATTAAAGACCTTGGAAGCAGAAAAATCAAGAATTCACAATTTTTCTTTAGTCAGTGTACTAGGCTATCGTACTAAAATCTTGATTATACCTCTTCCTTCCTCTTCCCCAAAATTTCCAGGCAAGATTTGCTCAAAATTCTTATATATTAACGGAATTGTTTTAAATTTATCAATTAATTAATTGTTTCTTTTTGACTGTTATTAGCTTATCATTAAAATTACTTAATTATTATTAGTTATTTTGATTTGATTATTTAATTGTATTTATTTATGGTAGTAACGCTTTATAGCAACCATACTCTAGTTCTTAATCTGCGTAAAACTGTAGGCTGTCTGCATTCGAAGATTTTTAGCTCAGTCTCAGTGAGATTAACGGTATGCGTGTAACTAAACCTCAAGCAACTGAACTCCGTGCAAGTTAACCTCTGTGCAACTAAACTCCATGAAACTGAACCACCATACTGCTCAATACTATTTAACTGAACCCCCATTTAACTGAAACTCCGTGCGTCTTAACCCCTGTGAAGCTGAACCCCCGTATAATTGAACCCCCTTGTAACTGAACCCCCGTGCAACTGAACCACTGTTCCACTGTACCCTCGTGGAACTGAACCTGCGTGTAACTGAACCCTCCTGCAACTGAACTGTAATCAGTTTTTCAACATTCTACAAATATGAGCCAATATTTTTGGGTAAACCACAAAGTAGAATCTTTATATGTTCAACCTTGTTCAAACGGTTTGTTTTTTAAAGTCATTTTATAAAACCCTGTCATTAAAGCCAGATTTCTTTCTCCTTTTTATGCTTTATGTATCCATCCTGTCATTGGCCAAAAATGCCCCTTCCCTTGAAAATACCCAGCTGGTATTTTCAGCTGGTGGGTTTTAAGTCACTTTTGACTTATAAAAAGGACTTGGACTCTCAATTTCTGATTGAATGAGAATCTTCTGAAGTTACTAAAACCATGAGACGGAGGTGCAGATGAGGAAGGTGTAATCCCCCTCCCATACGGAATGAGTTCTGCTCATTTTCGGGTTTAATGTCTCTTTATTCTCATAATAACAGCGTGGGCCAGAAATATTCTCAAAAATCAAGAGAGATTAAAGAGAGATGTTCAAAGATTTTTGTCCCTCACTAAAAAAATAACCCCCCAAACCAAATTCGTGGATACGAACCTGGGGATTTAGTATCGAACAAAGTATTCATAATGGCTTTGTGGGTGGATCTTTCCATTGAGGAGTTTTCCTTTGGGAAATGGAATTTTCCCTTTGATTTCCTGGCATTATTTAAAAACTATCAGAACTTAATACAAAATAACAAGTCTTTTCAACATAAGTTACGGAGCAACAATAAAACTTAAACAGTTATGACGTATGAAGCAATTATAAGCAATTATGACGTATATGAAGAGGGTTGCCTCCCCCTCAATGTGCTCTTCTAGCTATTTTTTTTAGAACCTTTAAAAAAGGTTATTATTCTAATAAAACAAGAGTCGCTCTTAAATAGTTGGAACAAAAAGTCAAACTTTAGCGCAAAAAGCTGGGTATTGAGGAAGGGGTAATTTCGTTCATATACAGAATAGCTTCTGTTCGTTTTAGGTTTTTATCCTACTCCATACTTTCAGTTTAAAAGCATGTTTTTTAGCTTTGAAGCATCTTGTTATGTAATTTAACATGGAAGACACAGTCTATCCCATGTAGAATCATGCACAGAATATGGAATGGGGGACGTCAAGGTTATCGGAGGATGAGGGGCACTCCCGGTGCTTGACCCTCAAACTAGCGTAGTTTGATTAGTATTTTATAGTAATCAATTACTATTACCATTACGCAGTTACTATTATTCTACAATATTTCAATTCTCTTTATAGCTTCCAAAGTTCGTCATCCTACCATCCAAACCTCTATCAAAAGATCATGCTTTTATTTCCATCCATTCATTGGACCCAATCAAGGGCAGGCTGTCCCCAATTGGACAAGGAATGGGTCATACGAAGGATTGATAGGTAATTGGAGCCTCTTTTTATTATTGTTACTTTTTCTTTTTTTAAGATTAATTAAAAACTTGGGAAATTAACCTTTTTTTAATTTTTTTTTTAATATTAAAAAACAAACTATTTTATGAGCAAAACTGACAGGCTGGGAGAAGTGCCATTTGGTCTTATTTATTTTATCGTATTTATCTTGAACGGACCCGATTATTTAGTTTGGAACGGGGGTCAGTGGCGCCACTCTGTAAGCTCAGCCAGAGTCAACCCAGCTGTAAATGGGTACCGGAAGAAATCTGCGGAAGGTAAACAGTAAGGGTGTGTGAAAACAGTATGGTTGGCCCCCAACCTCCCGTTGCACTTCCTGGTTAAAGGGCCAAGAAACGGATAGGAGCTTCGCCTGTAGCGACTAAAGTCTAATGGCGTATTCTTTATCTTTTTCTTTCCCTACCTTATTTATTTTGGATGGTCAAGTTTAGAAAAGGAGGGAAACTAGAAATTCTTAAAACATTTCATACCTTGATAATTATTAGGAGTTTTCCTAGAAAAGGGAGGGGGTGCATCCCTGACCACAACTGATGGAACTCATTTAAAGATAAATACTCCTTTAAGTGAGCCCACCGGACTAATCGTGTTTCGAACCATAAGTTGTAAGAAAAATTGGATTCTATACTGCTTTAATATGCTAGAATGAGAGAAAAGTCCACATGGCTAGGAAACGTGCTACGAATAAAAAAGGCTGACAATCAAATATTCTACTCTTCATCTACTCTTCATAAAATAAATACAAGCACAGCTGTAGAGAGAGGGGTGAGGGGATTTGTCCCCCTCTTTCATTCATGACATTATTTGAAACGATATTATGCAAATATGGTGCCTAAGGCCACATCTTGTCACATTATAAACCCCTTTGCATCCCCATTTAGGGATCTTACCTGAATTTGAGGACATCATTGCTGTGTCACCGCTTCATGGCGAGTGAATAAGCTTTATGGACACCCTGTGCACCACCAACGGTTCTAGAGGAACTTGGGTCTTAGGTAAGATCTCATCCCCAAGATGAATCATCTTATTCCGTGCTCTGCTTAAGTCGAGACTACTGTGCCCTAGTGTGTTCAAACTTGAGCATACCCCAGTGATTCTGACTTCGGTATTCTTTTGCTTGGGTAGAAAAAAAAATTAAGAGAAAGAGTTTAGTAGAAGGAAAGCTGAAAAGGGAAGTAAGTGGTTGTTCCAGTCCTAACTCTGAGATACTCTGAGAAACTTGATTTGTCCTATTTGAAGATAGTTAGAGATTATTGAAAATGTTAAAGAGGTATCAGAAGAATATCTTGAGAAGGTGATAAAACGTCATAAAGCTATATGAAATAATTTGGAAAAAGGGAAACAGTTTTTGTAAATTTGGAAATATATAGGATTCATTTTGCAGGAAGGAGCTATAGATAGCATTGGATAATTCTGAAATAATAAGGCCTTGGGTGCATATATTTTGGTAAATGAGTTTTAGAAATATAATGGATTTGAATTTAGGGATGAATTGCTAAAGATTGTGGATATGATTTTAGAAAAGGGGGATCCCTTTCTAAAAAAGATGTAAAGGCCGATTGCGAAAATTTTTAGAGGCATTAGTGTGATTTCTGTATAAAGCGAATTTCCTAGGGTGATGATACTTAGTAAAATAAGAGACGTTGTAGGTAAATCTTAAGAGAAGATTAATGTGATTTGAGGAAGAGGTGAGGAGGTGCAGTGGAAGAGTAAAGAGTTTGAGCAAGAGGAAGAGGTCGATTGGAAGAATGAAGAGCTGGAGGAAGAAGAGAAGAGGCCGAGTGGAAGAGTGAAGAGATGGAGGACGAAGAGAAGAGGTCGAGTGGAAGAGTGCAGAGTTTGAGGAAGAAGAGAAGAGGTTGAATATGAGAGTGAAGAGTTTGAGGAAGATAAGAATAGGTCGAGTAGAAGAGTGAGGAGCATGAGGAAAAGGTCGAATGAAAGAATGTAGAGTTTAAGGAAGAGCGGTTAAAGGAAGAGGTCCAGTGGAAGAGTGAAGAGTTTAGGAAAAGGCGAAGAGGTCGAGTGGAAAAATGAAGAGCTTGAGGAAGAGGAGAAGAGGTCGAGTGAAAAGATGAAGAGTTTGATGAAGAGGAGAAGATATTGAGTGGAAGAAGGAATAGTTTGAGGAAGAGTAGAAGAGGTTAAGTGGAAGGGTTAAGGGTTTGAGAAAAAGATTGCATGGAAGAATGAAGAGTTTGAGGAAGAATAGTTTGAAAAAGAGGAGAAAAGGCGGGGCGGAAGAGTTAGGAGTTATTGGAAGAGGTCGACCGAATTTTGACCGTTAGTTTAATAGTTGAGAAATACCTGAGTCACCAGACCGCTTTAGAGAGGGGAGAGGATGCTTTCGCTAAATTTTTACTTTTAGATTTATTATTGAGAAGGTCCCAGGTCGATAGAAATTGGGGTAAAGAAACAAAGAGAGAAAAAACTCAATGACGAAAATAGTCAAAACGAAATATCGGCCAGTTGCAAAAAGAAAAAAACTAAACGACACGGATATTTCGCCTGTATAAAAAAAAACGAGGTGTCTTCAGTGCAAAAGAAACAAAGATTAAAAAAATCAAATAAGAAATCACCAATATTAAAATACAATTGTTTTAACAGACCATTTGGATTACTGTTACAAATTGAGTTATTTCGATGAAAACACAAAAGCAACTAGATAAAAATTATACAAAATAGTTAGAAAGAAGGGTAGATGGTAACCTAGCCTTGGTAAATTTGGTGTAGTAAAAGAAAACAGTAGTGGTTACCTACAACCAATTTTGTATTTGTTCTTTAAAGGACCCATAAATTGGGCATAATGCAAGTGTGATATTAAATGAAGTATCTGACCATTTTGGGATATTAACAAGTTTTCAAAATAAATATAAAAAAGTGATCATTGATAAAAATGTGCTAACTCTTTACAAAGGAATGTTAAATAAATGTAGTTTTAAGCTTCTAAATAGTGACGAACTAGATATCAATGATAAGTCTCAAAATTGGTATTCAATTATAAATATTTTATTGGTTAATTGTAGTATTGATAAAAGTGTAACTCGTCATAGTGAAACTTTTCTAAGAGCTCGATTAAGCCTATTGTTAGAAGAAGATATTTGTTCAAAATGTGTGTGGCTAGTAATACTGTAAGTGATATAACAGAATATATAATTTATTATAACCAGTTAACTATACTACACCGTAAAGCCGCTGATGATGTCCTAGAGAAGAATGCTTTATGTTTGATAGAGAGTAGGAGGTGTTTGTACAAGAATTATCTGAGTGAAAGATCATGTGAAAATAAGAGAAATGTAAAGATAGTGGAGAAAGAATTAAAAAAAGGTCCAGGGATGTGTGAAGTGGATGCCAAGGATTAAATTGCCAAACTTCAAGAAGATGGAGCCAGACGACCTAATAGTAAAGTATTTTACTCGCTTGTTAATAAATTAAAAGGGAATAGTCAATCAGGACTTACTCGAGATAAAGAAAGGAAACGGGTCCACAATTAGTGATAAAGAAAGAATTAAAGAGATATGGGTACAACAATTTACATGAAACGATTTAATTGAAAATGAAATAGTCTGTGACACTTTGGATATGAAGGAAGATTTATTTTGCAAAGAAGAATTAGTGACTACTAGAACGATAAAAAAAGTAAGGTCCCAAGTTTTAATAGTGTGGTAAATGAGTTTCTTAAATATGGTGGTTACGAGGATAGAAATAAGCTTCTTAAGGTTATTAATATGATTTTTGAGAAAAGAGAAATACCTGATTTACGAAAACCCTATTTAATATGATAATTAAAACCCTGTATACCAATTTTCGGAAAACTCTATTTATACCCTATTTAAAGGTGATAAGAATGAGCGTGGTAAATATTGAGACATTAGTGTTGTGTCTGTTGGTTTCTGCCAAGGTCTTATCCTTGTATAGTGTACCAGACAAATACTTTAAAGTGAATAGTGCCATATACGAAAATAACACTGCTGGATTTTGAAGGCAGGATATTAAGGTTGGATATGAGGTTGGCAGCTGATTTAGTATTAAATCGGGAGTTAAGAAGTGTTGTGTTCTAGCCCCATTTATATGGATTATTTTGATTGACTTTGTCTTAGGCAGCTTGTATTCTATCTCCATTAATATGGGTTATTTTGACAGACTTTGTCTTTAGGAGCACAGAAAAGGCAGTGGGAGAACACGGAATAAAAAAGAAAGTAAAATTACTCTGGACTTAAATTTTGCTGATGATTTAAGCATTCTAGATGCTAGTGTGAGCAAAATGAATGAACTTATTAGAGGTTTCGCTAGCTCAGAGTGCTCATAAGTGAAGATGAAAAGGTGACGTTGGGTAACGAAAAGATTGATCAAGTGAGCAGCTTCCCTTACTTAGGTGGTATCAAACAGTTCGTGGTAACGAACTGTAGTAAGGAGCGACCCGGCTCAATAGTAACCAAAACTCTAAAAAATAGAATTTTGATACCAATACCTACATCAAAAGAATCGCATTTTAATGCTGATTTTAAATATAGAAAATTCATCAAGTTTAGTTTTACCCATCAAAAGTTACGAGCCTGAGAAAATTTGCGTTATTTTAGAAAATAGGGGGAAATGCCCCCTAAAAGTCAAAGAATCTTAACGAAAATCACACCATCAGATTCAGCGTATCAGAGAACCCTACTGTAGAAGTTTTGAGCTCCTATCTACACAAATGTGGAATTTTGTATTTTTTGCCAGAAGGCAGATCACGGATGCGTGTTTATTTGTTTTTTTTTGTTTTTTTGTTTTTTTTTGTTTTTTTTTTCCCAGGGGTGATGGTATCGACCCAGTTGTCCTAGAATGTTGCAAGAGGGCTCATTCTAACGGAAATGAAAAGTTCTAGTGCCCTTTTTAAGTGACCAAAAAAATTGGAGGGCACCTAGGCCCCCTCCCACGCTAATTATTTTCCCAAAGTCGACGGATCAAAATTCTGAGATAGCCATTTTATTTAGCGTAGTCTAAAAACCTTATAACTATGTCTTTGGGGACGACTTACTCCCCCACAGTCCCCGTGGGAGGGGCAACAAGTTACAAACTTTGACCTGTGCTTACATATAGTAATGGTTATTGGGAAGTATACAGGCGTTTTCAGGAGGATTTTTTGGTTTGGGGGAGGGATTGAGAAGAGGGGAATATGCTGGGGGAACTTTCCTTCGAGAATTTGTAATGGGAGAAGAAAATTTCCATGAAGGGAGAGCAGGATTTACTAGCATTATTTAAAAAAAAAACAATTAAAAAATAAAAGTGAAAAAGCTTTTTCAGCTGGAAGTAAGGAACAGCAATAAAACTTAAAACAAAAAGAAATTATTACCCATATGAGGGGCTCACCTCCTTCTAATACCTCGCTCTTTACGCTAAAGTATTTTCGGTAATTTCAACTACTTATTCTACGGCTTTTGTGATTCAGGGGGTCATTCTTAATGAATTGGGATAAAATTTAAGCTTTAGTGTAAAGAGCGAGGTACTGACGATGGGGCGAATCCCCTCATATATGTAATAAAAACATGAGAATACAAAAGTTCTTTACGTAAGCTAATTTATAAGTTACGTAAATCTTTTACCAATAAAAAGATTCGTAAAAAATCAAAAGTTCTAGTTGCCTTTTTAATTAACCAAAAAATCGGGGGGCAACTAGGCTTCGTCCCCCGCTCTTTTTTTCTCAAAATCATTCGATCAAAATTATGAGAAAGCCATTGAGCCAAAAAAAAATATGCAAATTTCGCTTTGATTATTCCTCAGCGGAGAGCCAAAATCAAAACATGCATTGATTCAAAAACGTTCAGAAATTAAATAAAAAAACAAGTTTTTTCAACTGAAAGTAAGGAGTGACATCAAAACTTAAAACGCACAGAAATTACTTCGTATATGAAAGAGGCTGCTTCCTCATCAACGCCCCGCTCTTTACGCTAAAGTTTTTTACTGTTTTAGAAAGAAGAATTGAGAGAAAGAGTCAAACTTTAGCGTAAAGAGCGGGGCGTTGATGAGGATGCAGCCTCTTTCATATACGAAGTAATTTCTGTGCGTTTTAAGTTTTGATGTCACTCCTTACTTTCAGTTGAAAAAACTTGTTTTTTTTATTTAATCTCAACTATAAGCGACATTTTAAACATAAGCGATATTCAATTTTCACCTTTTTAACACTACTTTTCAAGAATCTAATTTTAAATTAATTTATTCCAATACATACATAAAAATCGGTAATTAGTAGTGTAATGTTATTATTACATGTTTTAGAAATTACAAACAGTCTCGAGTTGGTTTCAAAAGCGTTTTGAGAAAGTAGCCAAAAATTATTGACTTTGATTATACTGTATAAATTTATATACAGTAATCAAACCATAGTAAATACACATAATGTAAATGGGTGTTATGCCAATGAAATTCAAAATTCATTCAGAATTTTCAGAAAATTTCAATTCATTCAAAAGAAAATTTTGAATTTTGATGTTCCACTAAAAATCAGGATCATGATCACGCAATCCAGATCCCGACTTCGACACTAGCTGCAAGCAAGATTTTGGTTTCAAATTAGGGATATTTGCTGGCTCATGGGTCTTGGCTAAGTGGTTGGCACGCTGGTTTGAGAATTCTTTGTCCAAGGGGCAAGGGTTCAATCCCTGGCATAGCCAGTTATTTGGTTTTGGACGGGGGTCAGTGGAGTGACTCTATAAGCTCAGCCAGAGTCGACCCAACTTTAAATGGGTAACTGGAGAAATCAAGGGAAGATAAGCAGGAAAGGTGTGCGAAAGCACAGGATGGCAGGGCCCTAGCCCCCCATTACACTTCCTGGCTGAAGGGCCATGAAACAGAGATCAGCACCGCTGGTTTGGACCTTAAGGTTCTAGTGCCGTCATACTTACTTACATGTAAAGACTTTTTTGGGCCACACTGCTTTTCCGTTAACGAAAATTAAGCAGGAGAAAACGGGTTATAATTTCAATAAAGCAGTGAACCAAAAATAAAAACAAAACTACACTTTAATTTAAAAAATTTCCGAATATTTCGGCTTTGGTCTTGGATTGCGACTTATATGGGTCATGGATGGACTTATAAATTTTACTGCTCTGAAGTTTACAATACAGATTTATCAGCCTATTTTATAATTTCTTCGATGTCAATGATGATTCTGAAACTTGTTTCAAGAAGGTGGTTTGTCAGTGGAAAAGGCATTAAGCTTGGCAAAGGACTAGACTAGCCAAGTATTGATGCCATTTCCAGAGAATACAGTAAAAAAGGGAGAAGGAAAATCGCAATTAATCAAAGACCTAACAGATATAGAATTGTCTACAGGCAGTATAAAATAAAAACCAAAATTAAAAAAAAAGAAGTAAATGTATACCTCTAGCAAGTTGACAGCAATCGAGAGGGCTGCTCCAACACTTCGAATATATCTCCTGCCCGTTTGTACTTCAAAAGTGTCACGCTGAATCCCCTCAAAAATTTCTTCCATCAAACTCAATGTTTCACTGAGGGGCTTCAAAAATCTAATGGAATGAAAAATATAAAAAAATATATAATTTTTAAGCATAGGCTCTTAGTTAATATTAGACCTAATTTAAGTCCTAGTTGCAATAAAACATTAATTCTTCTATATAAAGATTCATTATACTGATGAAGAACTTTTAATTTGCTTCACCTTTCTACGATAAAATAGCCAATAATTACAGCAAGTGAGAAAATCATACAATTAACAATCATCTAAAAGCTTGTGCTTGAATTGACAGAAAATCTTGGTTTAACTACAAAAACACTGCGCGGGTATTAATTCTTTTAATACCTGTTTTTATTTTTGTATTATGTGCACCAAATTTTAGAGTTTGAGAAACTACAGCATAAATACTAAAGTGTTTATGCGCGATTCTTTGTGCTATATTAAAAAAAAAGTCCTGTTTTAGGAGCATAATAATTGAGGTGGAGTGTTTGGCATCTTTGAATTTTTTTTTTTTTTTGGGGGGGGGGACGCGACAACAGAGGCAAAAAATACAATTGTACGTCTGCCAAGCCGAAATTTTCACCAGCAGTTAAATTTATTTTTTGGAATAATACAAAATCCTCAAATGTCTCAATTACATAGCAGATCAAGGCATGTAAAAAATTTCAAAGCCAGAACTTGGTCTTCTAAAGGCAAATTCCTTCAAATATTTTACACTTTGTAACTTATCAACAGTATAGTATATAGAAAATGGGCTGGATTGAACGTTTTTAAGAAGAATCCAGCCTCTGAAGCTGAATGTAAAAAAGACGAAAAAAAGAGGTTGATATGCGTCAAAGAGCAAAAAAATACATGTACACACCTCTCAAACAGAAAATTTTATTTTTCACATATCTTTCATATATGTTATATATCTGCTTGTTTTGAATTAGTTTTTATTGATTGCACAGCAATGGGCTTGAGAAAAAAACTTACTTTTATCCCATTATTTTTGAAAATATGATAATGAACTTTTCAAGACAAAAACTGAATTCTGGATATTACTTGGGCTTGTGGAACATCAGCCTAGTACTGTAACGGAAACTTTCTACCCTACGAATCTGTTAAGCAGAAAAGGAAAGCATTTGGACTCGAGCCTTTTTAACCTTAATTCCAGGTAGTAACCTTTTTTTGTGAATGGATAGTAATTGGAGAGTAGGCTATATAAAAACGGGACAAAACCAAGTCTTTGAAACAGAATATATAGAAAGCCGGCCAACAAACTATCGTTCATAAATTCCATTAGTGCAACAACTCAGAATTCTTCAAGAGATAGAATTATTGTCCCTGAATGTGGGGGAAAAGTAAGGGGGACCACACTTTGGTCATAGAAACAAGACGTGTTCTAAAAAAAGTATTTTACATATGACACACCTTGCATGTATTCAAAATAGCATTTGAACTTGCGTTTCTATCGACCTGGGGTCGACACAACAAAGTTAGACAAGAAATCGTATAACAGCGCCGCTACGAAGAAGGGATGTTGAATGCTTGGAATCAATAGCCTGACACATATAGCGACACCAAAATGTTACAAATGACTCTGTCAACAATTTTTACTTCATAATATGCAGAACAATTATACCCGACACATTTTGCATACAGACCCGCTAAACTTTACCCCCCCCCCCCCCACCCCTCCCAACCTTCAAATATATAGCACAAATTTATTTCCACGGTAATATATTTTCATCAAATTGTGTGATATTTCATTAGGATTAGTCAAGAAAAACAGGTTCAACTTAGACGAAAAACTTAACACAGGCACTATAACATAAAAGTACCAAAATAAGAATTGTTTTCTAACTTCACTGTTAAAATACTTTACCCCCCGCCCCTATTGTGCAAATATACAGCGCAAATTATATATTTCTCATCTATTCTGTAACTTGTCTTTGCTTGTATCACGCTAAGCTGAAAGAAACTAACGGAGAAACCGGTTATATAGTACGTCAAAGGATGAAGAACTTAACAAAGGCGCTGAAACATATAAGTACCAAAAGGACTTCAACTGCTAGCGAAACCAGGGTGTAAAGCTACAGAGCAGTGTCTCCCGCCCATTATCTTTTCCCTTGACACTTCAGTCGGATAAAAATTAAAATAGATACTTGGCAAAGAGTTCATTTGATTTAAGCTGAAAGAAATTATGTCCCTCCCAAACTTTGTTTTGTGTGTAATTGATTAGTTTTTGTACTTGGTTGGCATTGCAGAACTAGATTATAGTTGATTGTAATTACTTAATGATATGAATTACTACAGTTACAATAATTATTTAATCATTGAGACAAACTAGTCAAAACCACATAGCAGCAACTTCGATGAGAGTGTACCCGTCAATCAAAAACATCATCACAAAAAAAATATGTAGTAGCACAAACTATATAGTGGTTGAGTAATTCAAAAAAGGGCATGCCATGCTTTTCTCAAATGATATGTAGAACTCACCCTATTATAGAAATTAAGTTTAAACAATTTGTTCAATCCAACTGATTCTACATTTTATTTGACTCTTAGAATAGTTAGAAGTTTGTGTTGTTTTTTTCGTTTTTTTCAAAATGTGTAAATAGTTGGAATTCATGTTCTCAAATGCTGAAACAATTGGAATTTAGAGTTTTTTGCACAAAATTTTAATTTTTATCATCTCGGAGGTAAAACAAAAAACTACATTTTGCAAACAACAGTTCATAAATAAGAATAAAAAAAAAACTTTTGTTAGATTTTTCACTATCTTGCAAAATATGCATTTTCATTGTACATTGTGCAAACAACTGGTTGCATGGAAACCGTCAAATTCTTTTACAGCGACAATAATTGTTAATAAAACACAAAAATCCAATTTTTTTTTATTTTTCTGTCTACAATCTACTGTATAGGCATGTACCATAACATCACTTGAATTGTTTTACAATACCAAAGGTTTTGTTTTACGAAAACCATGAAACACACGTCACATTTCTTGAATTAAAATGATGCAAAAGATCCAGAAAAAAGACACTTTAAAATTTTAATTTTTCTAAAAACATGTTTAAAATTTTAATTTTTTTTTTTTTAATTTGTCAACACTTTTTTTAAGAGCTACGAAGGTAAAAATACTTCACACGATTTTACTACCAATTATGCATTTAAGTGTGATATTCTTGAGTGAGCTAGTTTTGTACAACTAATATAAGAAACAATAATTTGGAAACACTCACTGTATTCTAGCAAAAATTAGTCAATTTAAAGAAAATAGAAAAATAGGCCCAAGCGATCGATTTCGCAGGAGAATTTTACCAATTATGCATTTAAGTGTGATATTCTTGAGCGAGCTAGTTTCGTACAACTAATACAAGAAACAATAATTTGGAAACACTCACTGTATTCTAGTGAAAATTAGTCAATTTAAAGAAAATAGAAAAACAGGCCCAAGCGATCGATTTAGCAGAGAATTTGGCAAGGAAATACACATAACTCAATTCAATATTTGTCTCCTTTATTGCGACGATGGGACAATATTCCATTTTTGGCTAGCAAGAGGGTAGATAGATATTAAACCAACTCACTTATTAGTAGGTTCACTTTGTCCTTGTACACCGTAATCTGGTCTGGGGGCTGGTGCTGCCGTCTGTCTATCCAGATTTAATAGCTTCAGAAGGTCCTGACTACTATATTCCTTAGTTCCTTCAAAGGCATAAGCCTTTTCAACACTGAAAAATAACAACAATTATTAGAAGGAAGTACAGTAATAAAAAAAGACGCTATATGACAGAAATAAGACAGGAAACTATTATAGGTAGTTACACGATTGAATTAAAAAATCCTGAAAGGGAGAGATCTGCTTCATTTACCGACACGTTATCAAAACATGCACTCAAATAAAGGAATATCCAAATCACAATGCTAAATTATATATTTCTTTCATGTAACTTTGTTTAGATATTTATAATTATTATTATATAGTATATTTATTAATACAATTATAAATATATAATATAATTATAATTGTTCTTACATATAGAATATTTTTCCTTAGCATAACAAATTTTAAAAAATTCTAAAACAATGTCTCCACACCAAAAGAGGACAGACCAATGAGTGTAAACGTCCAACAAAAAAATATGAAACAATTTGGCATACCCCATACAAAGTACATCCCACTGAATGAATTAATTCTTAATTCAAGGTTTAGTTTAACGTCCTTTCGTCTTATGAAATTCAGTCAAGTATTTTTTTATTTTCATGAGTGGCTATTTTGATTTCTTGATGGTTAGGTGTATTAAATTTCAGTATTTTAATCCTTTCTTTCTATCAACGAAGGGTATTTTTCTTTTTATTCAGGTTGTTTTCGCTTTATATTAGCTCTCTATCCGTGATTTTTTTCTTTCAATTATATTTATGTTTTGCTTTCTCTATCGTGTATAAGCATTCATTCTGACATAGAGGGTTCAGCAGAGGCCTATTTCAATATTCAAATTTTATCAACTAAGGTTAACCAGAAATATACAATAGCCTATGTAGATTCTTGTTCTTTCATCAAATAAGTTACCTCAAAAAGATCATTAAGAGAAAAAAAAATACAGTCACTAATCAACTATCATAAGATTGACACACTACAAATTACCACATTATTCTGCAGATTTCCTTGAAGTCTTTCTGTTGTGAGTTCACTTAAACAGTAGACACCACAAAATCATGAAAAATAAATAACAGAAATCAGCACAAAAAAACAAATATATTGTCTGAGATTTTTCAAAGCAAAGTTAGTAGCATGTTTTTTATGCTCCCTCAAGTCTCCCTGAAAATCGGGCTGCAAAAATAATTTCCCCATCTAAAGTGTAAGATAAAAATTGAATGTGAGAGTTTTCAAAGCGAATTACTCTCTCAATAAATTATTATGTTTTTGAGTAGGTTTCCACAAAATTCTATACAATATCCAAATATAAGCTGCGTTTCTCTGAAAAAGAGAAATGCAGATATAATTTTCCAAAACAGATGTATTTCTATTCTAATTTCGTTAAAACAGCACATGCGCCAACAAAAAACTAAATCTGCAGTGTTTTCCAAACTGGGAGGCGCGCCTCTTTAGGGAGGCACGGGCCAGTCAAAAGGGGGGCGGGATTGACAAAAATGAGGTAAATTTTCATTTTTTTTTTCTTCTCTGAGCAAGTGAATCGTTTGTCTTCCCCCTTCTTGACAGGCCAAAGAGCCTTTGGGGGAATAGTAGAAGTAATATTGAATGCGTATTTCATATGAATAAATCATATCCTATCCTAAAAGACAAAAAAAAAATTGGAAACTCACTATATTGAAACTATTTGGAAACTTTCAGAAATGCTATAGATAAACATGGACAAAGTGGATAACCTACAGCCCTTTCCCCAGAAGCATATCTATTGGGCATTTCAACTATGCTGAGACAAGCAACATCTAAAAAATTTTATCGAATATCTTCAGATAAACAAGGGACGCGGGAGGGTGCTAGTTGTCCTCAAATTTTTGGGTCGCTTAAAAAGGGCACGGGAATTGCTTTTTTCCTTTCAAATGAGTTCTGTTCCAACTTTCTAGGACCAATGATTTGGTATGGTCGGCCAAGCAGAAAATGGACTGAGGTAAACGTGAAACAAAAAACGTAACAACAAAAGGTACTTACAGTGGATTTATCTCATGAACATAGACGTATTTTCCAAATGTTATGAGACCACATAAACTATTCGGTGGTAAACTATGTAGTGATTCAAGCAGAGTCCTCTTCAAAGCATTTAGCTCATCTGGCTCAATACAAGTGTCGACAACATAAAGGAAAACTGGTGGGATATTCTTAATTCCAGACTAGAAGAGATAAATGAAAGTAAAACCTGGAGTTAGAGATTAAAAAAATATTGCAATTCAACAAGTAAATAAGGAGAAGTTAAAAGAGTAAAATGAAAGGCGTGTCTACTATAAATGGTATTGACAAACGAGTATGGGAATAAGGACGAAAGAGTCAACGCAAATTCGTCTATCAATAAGAGATAAACACCTTCTAACATTATTTATTTTATGATATCAAAAAGACATTTTTTCCTCCAATTTTTAATTATACTTTGCTCAACTGAAGGGATTTTGCTTCAAAATATAAACTTCATTAAATTGGCATTTTTTTTTTTTTTTAAGTTTTCAGAATTGTGTTGTCCTGTCCGTCGCCCAAGTAGTTTTTTAATTCTCGAAAGTCTATATTTAAATACCCATAGATACCCTTCATTTCATTTTTTTTTTAACAACCGTTTCAGTATCTACATTATTCAACAGATGCATATAGCTAAATTCCTTTTCTTTCAATTAAGGAAATGACTGAGAGATGGGATATTTCCATAACAAAAAAAAATATTGTGAAATTTGAACCATTGTCTCATTGCAAAACAATTTTACTGTGACGTTTCTGGGTATTCCAAATTCGAATCTCTATTAATCATAGAAAATACATTCAATGTTATGTTCCAAGGCAAAATCAAATAGAAACAATAAGTTTATATTAACAATTAAACTAAACTAAACGTTAAACTAACCATTGAATTAAGAATTAATTCATACAGTGGGGTGTACTTTGTATGGGGTATGCCACATTGTTTCATTTTTTTGGTTGACGTTTACACTCATTGGTCTGTCCTCTGTTGATGTGGTGACATTGTTTAAAGTAGGGAGCGACATTAAAACCTAAAACGAAGAGAAATCATTACGCATATGAAGAGGATTTCCCCCTCCTCAACACCTCGCTCTTTAGATGGAAGTTTTTGAGTACTTTCAAAAAAGAGCTTCTTATTGTTCAAATTAAACGAAACTTTTGTTTCAGGAGTCGTTCTTAGAGATTTGGGACAAAATTCAAACTTTAGCGTAAAGAGCGAGTTGTTGAAGAGGGGCCAATCCCCTTCATATACGTAATAATTTCTGTTCGTTTTAAGTTTTAATGTTGCTCCTTACTTTCAGTTGAATTGCAATATTTTTGTAACTTTGAATAAACTTTTTTTTAACTTTAAACAAACAAACTTTCAACTAAAAAACAAACTTGTTTGTTTTTTGTGTTTAATTTCTGATCGTTTTTTTTGTATAATAGCAGGAAATCTGGCCCCATCTCCACGGAGTAATCCTCCTCCCCAAGAAAGTATCTTGTAGACAATTTAATTTCGGCAAAAATTTACCCCGGACTATTACACTTAACAGCTCCACGCGTAAAATTGAGACGAAAAAAAGAAAGTAAGACACATAAGAAGAATTTTGTATAGGAATTCTGGCAAGTTTCCTCAGTGTATAATTTCCCTTGACAAGTTCACCCCCAGGAGCTTCTCCCCATATAAAATTCACCCCTGGAAAAACGAACGCAGGAAATTCACCCCCCCCCCCCACCCGAAAATGTATACTTACTTCCCAGTAACAAATACTATGCGTAAACAATGGGCAAATTTTTTAACTTAAAGAATTTCCCTTAGGGCTTTGGGGGGGGGGGTCATGTTTTTTATTGGACCTTTCAACTATGGTGAATAAAATGGCTATCTCAAAATTTTTGGGGAAAACGAGTGGGGGCCTAGTTGCCCTCCAATCTCTAAGGTCACTTCAAAAAGGCACTAGAACTTTTAATTTCCGTTTAAATAAGCCGTTTCACGATATTCTAGCACCACTGGGTTGATACAATCACCCCCTAAAAAACTTAAAAAAATAAATAAACACACATCCGTGATCTTTCTTCTGGCAAAAAAAAATCAACATTTTTGCAGATAGGAGCTTGATACTAAGCAGTAGGGTTTTCTGATATGCTTTAGATAGTGTAATTTTCGTTAAGATTATATGATTTTTAGGTGGCGTTTGCCCCTTTTTCAAAAATAAAGCAAATTTTCTCAGGCTCGTAGCTTTGAATGAGTAAGACAAAACTTTATGAAACTTATATATTTAAAATCCGGACAATAAGCTGAATCTTTAAATATATCTATTAGTATCAAATTTCTGTTTTTTTAAATTTCGGTTACTATTGAACCGGGTCGCTCCTTACTTCCAAGAACTGTTCAATTGCATGTACTACAAGCTTGACGCAAAATATCTTAGTTATTGGGCGCTGATGTACTCCCTACATCTAAAGTGGACACTGTTTAGCATCTCCTCAATCCTTTTTAGGGTTCACAAAACTGCCAGCGAAAACCTGCCAGTTTTCACTGGCCAAAAGTGGCAGTGAAAACTACCAGTGATGATGTCGGGGTTTGAGGCTTAGTCACTGTTGTGGTGTAATTGGTGTGATGTTATATTTGCAGCTAATCATACATGTTCCTCCTTCTACAGGGAATTATGAATACTTGACACCAAGAAATAAATCTTTTGACCTTATGTATTGTCTGCCTTACCACAATGAGTTTTTTTTACTTTCCAATGAAAGAATTAATGCCCCTTGAACCAACAATTACAGAAAAGATTACGAGGATTCGGGATCAGTTGCCTGCATTGCATTACAAAGTTCTCGCTGAACACAACTAATAAAAAGCACAACCGTAAGAGAGTTTACATTTCAATTATTAATCACCTTTTGGATGCCCTAATCACTACCGGAGGCACAAGAGGATCTGAGGCCCCGGGCAAGTAAAACTTTAAATCTATATATATAATTTTAACATTTAACGCTGACATTAAATTTGCAAAAAACGTTTAAGAAAAAAGATACTGTAACAAAGAAGAAAAAACTTACTAAGACAGAATACTCAATTGTCGAGGACTGTTGGCAAAGTTCACCAGGCATCTCAGTTTCACTTGCATGTGCATAACTTGCTGGAAACTAAAAAAGTAAATATAAACAACTCAAATTCGAACATGATCATTCCAAAGGATGTTGTTTTCCATAACCCCGATAGTTGACAAGAGTACATTTTGACCAAACAGGCGCACTAGATTTGATTTTGGACAAGGAAGCGGTTAATATTGTCAAAAAAACAACAAAAAAACATGAAATTATAGAAAACTATAAGTTAAACTGCAAAAATTATTAGATTTAGGGCTGGGTCCAAAGCCCTTTTCAGTGTGTATGTGACTCATCCAATTGATCAAAACCAAGGTAAAGTTTCACAAAGCGATGATGTTTTTAATTTGCGACATTCTTGGCCCAATTAAATACTTCTACTCAGAATAATGTAAAATAATTGTAGCCCAGACAGTATTCATACTTTCGGCCAAAGACCTTTAAATTCGACCAATTTAACTGGTTGCATTGATACTCAAGAGGATTGCAAGAAAAATTGTTATAGATTGCGAGATAGAAAGTTCTTAGACTCCAAAACAAAGGAATGGAGCTGCATGTACTCAGCCGAATAACAGAGTTATTTAGCTCAGTCACATGGAATGAGCTTCGATTATAATTTCATGGATAATATTAAAGTTGTAAGGTGACCAAAATATCATCACTGATTTTTTTTTTTTTTGAAAATCTTTTATTTTATTTTTTTATCAAACATTTAATTACTTGGAAAAAAGAATAAAAATATGATCTTTCGAACAGATTTTTACATAGGACTCCAAATGTCTAAACATCTGTCATTTTGTTAATCAAATCTTAGAAACGTTGATATGACCCAAAAAATGGGGCACTCTAGCACCATAATATCAGGTTTTCAATCTTCTTCACAAGGTAAAAAAGGTAAAGAATACGGCATTGGACTTTACAGTCCCTACCAGCGGTGCTGATCTCCGTTTCTTGGTCCTTCAGCCAGGAAGTGCAATGGGGGGTTGGGAGCCAACCATCCTGTGCTTTCGCACACCCTTCATGTTTACCTTCCCCACATTTCCTCAGGTACCCATGTAGAACTGGGTCGACTCTGGCTGAGCTCACAGTCACGCCACTGACCCCCATCCCAAGCTAAATAATTAGGTTCACTAAGGTTCGAACCTCGTCCTCGTCCTCAAACAAAGGATCCTAAATCCAGCGCAGCAATCCAATTCGCTGCCCAAGGGCAGCGAAAGTAATAAACTCCAGGAAGAGTTAAATCCTAAAATTTCTCAAACAAGTGCGGTGATATTACTTTGCTATTTGGTTAAATGGCTTTTGAACTCAAAAGGTCAGGTCTTCCATCTAACAGAAGTTCTACCTCTTTCAAAAACCCAGAAGCAGTTTTAGTGGAGGGAGAGAGGGGGCACTTGCCCCGGACATCAAAATTTTGCCCTGGGCGCGGGTGTGGTGATTTTTGCACCATTCATCACGACACTCTAATAAATATCATAAACCATTCTCTTGCTATTTGGTTAAATGGCTTTTGAAATCAAAAAGTCAGGTCAAAAAAATCTAAAAAAAGTTCTGCCTCTTTCAAAACCTATATGCGGTTTTAGGGGAAGGAGAGAGGGGGCACTTGTTGTGGACCTCAAGATTTTGCCCCAGGCGCAAGAGGCTAGAATCGCCACAGCAAAAATCTTATCTTACTTACAGCATTTCTTTGATTGCAGATCACGCAACACCAAAGTTTAGCCCTATAGTCAACATTACAAAGAGAATTTAGCATGGCTTTACAATTGTTTGTCCTGCACACGACTGGTTTATATGGAAGGACGAATCCACCTGAAAAAAAAATTATAAGAAGTAAAGTTATTTAATAACATGGTAAAACAATCAAGGAAAATTTATTTATTGAAAACCCCACATAAAAATTAAAGAGCCTGACAAAAAAAAAATAAACAAAGAAAAAACCATACAACTCAAAATACTAATGGAGACAAAAATTCTAAAATTAACAAACATTTCAGAGACATTGATAAAATAGACACTCATACTATAAAAAACACTATTAACATTGTTTCCCAGATCCATTTCCTCTGATATTTTAGACAAAGTAGTAGAGCAACGTAAATGAAATTTACAGGAATCAGATTAAACATGAAATCTAAAAAATCGCTGAATCGCTGGTATTTTATTCACCTAGCTGAACTGCTTATTCTTTAAATTTTAATGAAAGCTAGGTCTGCAAACCCAAAGCTTACCCCATAGGTCTACTACTCAGGATCTAATCTGTATATGATCACCATAAACAGACACTCCATCATTACCAGATTTTCTTTTTCTTTTTTATTCAGGCTCAAATGATTGAACCTATAGATTTCATGTCACTCAGCCTAATAAACCCTGTGCAAACCCAAAGCTTACCCCAAAGGTCTACTACTCAGGATCTAATCTGTATATGATCACCATAAACAGACACTCCATCATCACCAGATTTTCTTTTTCCTTTTTATTCAGGCTCAAATGATTGGACCTATAGATTTCTTGTCACTCAGCCTAATAAACCCTCTGGGATTTGTCTGGATCTTTCTCTGTACGAAATTTTTCGTAAATAAATTTACGAAATAAATTTACTTACTTTCCATCTTTTTAAATGGTGTGTACATGACACCAAGAGGTAAAACAAGTTTTACAGCTTCTATCCAACTTGTAGGCCAACAATTAAATGACATCCGTACGCCATCTCTACTTTCATTCTCTGCAAAAAAACTATTTACGTCCTGGCTCATCATTCTTTCTGAAAGGTATTGAATAATTAGCAAATTAAATCAGATCTAAACTCTCCACTGATCAAAAAGATGAAAAAACTTCCAAAAGAGCTATTGTATATACAGCATATTTTATTGTAAACAAGAGGCAATTCAATCACTATTGGCATTTGATGGATTTAACAATTATCTATAGAGAAACTAGTCTGTGTTTGTACATAACAGTCTTTAGTAACAGTTACAGAAACCAATCTGTGTTTGTACCTAGTCTAATGTGCAAGGCAACGTTTGGTAAAATATAGCATGGTAGACAAAAGTTGAAAATGTGAGTATTTTTGATTGACTGCATGAGATTAATCATTTTCTCAGTGATGTGCAAGAGAAGAGACAAAAAACCGGGATGGTGGGATTTTTTAGGCATAAGCCAACTGCCAAAGAGCCTAGCCTAGAGACACTGTGGATAGCAGACACTTAATGATGTAGTGGCTAGAGGGATTCAAAGACCCAAAGTTCTGGAAATCCCCAAATCCTAAAATGTGAAGCCTGTTATTGTTTGTATTACAAGAGCCCAGTAGCATAAACTTTCTGAAGGGAAGCTTCCTTGACCATAGCTATCTAATTACCAATTTTTAAGCAGATCCTAGTACTTGTATGTAAGGTGAATGGAGTTTGGAAGTGGCTGGGAGACACTGGTGGTGAGAACAGGGTATTGGGTGGGTTATGGGCAGATTTTAGGCCTCCAGTCAAACAGATTGGCTCTCCATATATGTTTGTACTTCAAAGAAATTGCAACTTTCTTACTTTTCTACTAAAAGTTAGCAATGGAAGATAAACAAGAGCAGCTTACAGTAAGCATATTTTAAAACAGATTCACAGTTTAGCTTGTTTTAGTACTAAGTTCGTCTAGAGCTTTGACTTAGCTCACTTTGGTACTGGATCAAAGCCAATGTTTGCACTGTCACTCAAATCCCACATCTTGCAGTGTTTTACTTTCCCACCAGGTCCAAGTTATAATTTATCTCATTTTTGCACCAAAATTCCATGTACCACCTTTTAGTAGTCTAATCATTGTGATGATAATTCTTGTATGATCTCAGTTTAAAACAAGTGCAGCATGTTTACCTCCCAAGTGGTGGTGAAAAGGGAAGGTTTGTGGAGAGACAGTGGCCTGACTTGACTTAAGTCTCCTGCCAGGCACTGCTTGGCATAGAGAGTGACGTCTGCCTCCTCCAACCACTTTGGTCCATGGCGAGTATTTGCTCTTCGCCCTGTCTGATATTTGCCATCGCCAAGAACTTGGACAGGCTGCCAGACCAACGTTTCTTTGGTTGGCCGCGAGGTTGCTTCCAACCAACTTTGATAGGGTTGAAGTCATAGATCATCTTTGCAGGTAGATGTGGTGGCATTCAAAACAGATGACCAAACCATCGTAAGGTTCGCTCAGCTGCTTGAGTCAAAAACCAAGACTGCTTTGTGAGCTGCATAAGCTTTTCATTGCTGACAAAGGTGAACCATCGCAGGCCCTCAATCCTCCTCAGGCTCTTTGCATGAAATATGTCTATTTTCTTGAGGGTTGCAGCTGATACTTGCCATGTCTCAGCTCCATAAAGCATCACAGAACCAACTAGAGCATTGAAGATCTGCAGTTTTGTTGTGCAACTGATATTTGGTTTTCGCCAGAGGTGACGATTCAGTCTACCCATGACAGAAGACGCTTTAGATAATCTTGCCAGCAGCTTGGGGGGAAGTGAGCCATTCACAGAAATTACAGAGCCCAGGTAGGTGAAGTCTTTAACAACCTTGATGCTAGTGGTGCTATCCAGGCTAACTGGAGAGTTAACAACAGGAGAACATGGGTCTATGGCCATAACTTTAGTTTTGTTCCAGTTTATATGCAGTCCTACTTTGGCAGCCTCTTCTTGCAGAATTTGGAGCGCTTCCAGCAGCTGCTCCATGGAGTCTGCCAGAATGGCCAAGTCATTGGCAAAATCAACATCTGTGATGGTATGATCTCCAAATTTGAGCCCAAAGCTGAGATGTGAAGTGGTTTTTGTCATAACGTAATCTATGATGACATTGAAGAGCTCTTGGGCCACTGCACATCCTTGGCGCACCCCTGTCATGATTTGAAAGAACAGGCTTCGCCCATTCTTTAAAAGACTCAGGAAAGTGCCTAACTTGAGCATGTTTTTAATTTTTAATGAACTTCTGGTCCTTGATGTTTTTAAAAGGAGCAGAAATACATTAGAAATCAAGAAAACTTTCCTGAGTTGTGAAAACGCTCTATTGTCTCATTTACAGTTTGATAGATAAAAATACAACAATTTCTTCAATAAAGCTATCAGTTCAACTCTCTGAGGTAGGATAATCAATACTGTATGCAGCCAATCTTCTTACACTTTTTAAGCTTTAAGCCCATCCCCTACTCCTACACAAAGATCCCCCAGCCCTGCTCCATAATGGCTTATGAGTAATTATACACCACTGTACAGAGTCATAGTCATATGTACATAGCACAAGCTTCAAATAAATTAACTTAGATAAATGAAGCTTAAAAACAAATGTCTTATTGACTGTTTATTTTGTATGGACTACTACCATTTTTAGGTACAAATGTATGCACCAAGGATGACACCACTGTCTGTGAAGCTGGAAAGTTAATATACAGTTGTTCAATATAACGTTAAACCAACTGACTATCTCAAAATATTAACGTAATGACATTTTGGCCAAAATTGTTGTTTTTCGCCATAAAATGTCTGAAAGCACCACTTTGCTGTGGCACAGTCTTTTATACAACTTAAAAAGGTCAATAAAATTTTCTGTGTCCTTCCTAAAGTGCATTCACTTGATTCTCTAGGACCATAGGTTTGGTTTGATTATCTACTACTACTACTACTAATAACTCACTGCAGCACAAAGCCGCCTGAGGCCAACACAGCTACGCACGCTCCTCCTCCAGCCTAATCTATTTAAAGCCTCCCTCTTTACACCCTCACAGGAAGTTCCCATTTCCTTTAAATCTTTATTTATGACATCCTCCCAACCCAGACAAGGACGACCTGCTTTCTGTGTAGCCCCAGACGGTTGGCCAAAAAGGACATTCTTCAGTAATCTGTCATCCTTCATCCATAGAACGTGGCCTAGCCATCTCAACCTTTCTTTCATTATAGCCCCAGAAAGAGGGATTGAACCACACTTTTCGTACAACTTACTGTTTGAAATATGGTCAGTCAGCTGGGTATCCAGAACAATATGTAGGCAATTTCTTTGGAAAAAATCTAGTAAATTTTCGCCCGCTTTTCGGAGTGCCTATGCTTCAGAGCCACTGTCATCACTGTAGCTTCCAACATTCTAATCTTGGTTTGCAGACTTATCTTTCTATTCTTCCAAACTTTTTTAACTGTGAAAAAAAACCCCTGAGCTTTAGCTATTCTACTTTTAACATCTTCACTGCTCCCACCATCTTTACTAATAATACTACCAAGGTAATTGAAGCTCCCAACCTGGTCAATCTTTTTGTTACCTAATGTCACCTGTTATTCTTCACTTATTCCTAGCCTTAGTGACTTAGTCTTCTTAACATTAATCTTCAAGCCTATTTTAGCACACTGAACTTGTAAAACCTCTAAAAATTCATTCATTTTGCTCACACTTTCATCTAATATGCTTAAATCATCAGCATAATCTAAGTCCAGGAGCATTCTTCCTCCCCACTTGATTCCATGGTCTCCAATTGCCTTTCCTGTGCTCCTTAAAACAAAGTCCATCAAAATGATCCATATAAAGGGGGATAGAACACAACCCTGCTTAACTCCTGATTTAATACAAAACCAGTTGGTAACCTCATTTCCTACCTTAACTGCAGCAGTATTATGCTTGTACATAGTGCAAATCACTTTAATGTATTTTTCTGGTATACCATATAATGATAAGACCTTTGTTAACGCTGTTCTATCAACAGAATCAAAAGCTTGCTCATAATCAATAAAACTAAGGACCAAAGGTGTTTGACAACAAAGGGACTTCTCAATTATTAACCTAAGAGTGAAATCATGGTCAACACATCCTCTACCTTTTCTAAAACCTCATTGTTCTTCCCTTAAAACTTTGTTTACAGCATGTCTCAGTCTAAAAAGTATCATATTACTCAGTAATTTGCTACCTACAGAGACAGAGACCATGCCTTATCTACTGAGAAAAAAACAAAAAAAAAACAAGTAAACCCAAATCTGTGATCATCCTTCTTGGAAAAAAATACAAAATCTTACACATTTGTGTAGATAGAGGCTTGAAACCTCTACAATAAAGTTCTCTCACATACTAGATTTAATAGTGTTGTTTACACCAAAATCACTCACCCTCTCAGGGATGTTTCCCCCTTTTTTTTAACTGAATAAAATGTTCTCAGGCTTAGACTTCTGTTAGGTAACTTTAAACTTAATGAATTTTATAGATTAGAAACTATCATAAAATTCAATTCTTTAAATGTATGTATAGCTATCAAAACTCCTTTCTTCAGAGTATTCATTACTTTTAGTACAAGTACTTGCTGTTCATCACCATGGGATGTAAAAAGTAACCAGAAAACCCAATATTTCTATTTAAGCATTAACAAAAATCAAGTTCCTAGTAACAATTGTTTCCTCCCTCCTGAGAAATTTCCTGACAATACTTAATGTTACCCAACATCTTAACACTTTGTACCAGTAAGGGTAAGCATACAAATATAATCTCTTATGTTATAAAGAAAACAATTTTCTTAATTAAGATGGGAAATATCACCCACACATTTTCTTGCTTAACCTAAATGAAGGAGATTGCAGATTAATTTTTACCATCCCCCTTACCCCCTTCTTATACTTATCTGAAGAAGTGTAGAGTTGAAAGATTTGATCCTTTAAATGGATTTTTGACCCCCCCCCCAGAAAATACCCTTCCCCCTCCCCATAGAAAATATCCCCAGCAGAAAATACCCCCCCCCCCACTGGAAGATTGTATTTTCTAAATTTGAGAATTTTGTTTGGGTTTTGTTTTGTTCAGAAGTACTAAGGATAGGGATAAAGAGGAAATTACAGGCCATAAGTATGTTAAAAGCTTAGATAAAACTGCAAATCCATTTTTGTTGAAGAAACTTCTATAGAAATTCTGCATTTTTGGGAGTAGCAGCTGCCAAATTAAAAAAAAAATGAAGAAAAAATATGCATGAAAAATCATCAAAATTATCCTATACAAAGTGCTCTAGTCTAAACCTCCCCAAAAAAATAAGAATGATAAATATATTGTGCCAACATTGTTCTTTACTTAGGTAGCACTAGTGTACTGCCTATAATAGCTTTTTCATGAATATTTTTTTTAATATCTTTTTGTTCTGTTTTTTTTTTTCCTACTAGACTTTATCTTTTTCTATACAGTCTACAGGGACAATTTCTGTGGAGCAGGGTATTTTTTTTTGGGGGGGGGGAGGGGGGGGTTTATTTTCCAGGGGTGTATTTTAAAGGGAGAGGGATTTTCTAGAGGTTTTCTGCAGGGCAATTTTCTAGAAGGGGGTTAAAAGCCAGCCAATCAATACAATAGCTCCAGGGGAAAAAAAATACAAATTAACACACATCCATTACAGTCTATAGACAGTCTACTGTGTCACTTAAACTTGATTCTATTGTGGAGTATTTTTCCACTCTTCATTTATTTTTCTTTTTCTAAATAGCCTCCTTTAAGTAGGCCAGGCCTATTGTTCTTTGGATTTTTAGAAATGACAGAAATAAGGAGTTGACAGAAATAATTGAACCATGTTTACTGTAGCATAAACTTTAGAGACTGGTGTACTCTTTTAGCATGAAACTATTGAGGATTGCTCTTAGAAAAGAAGAAAAAATCAATCCTATAAGATAATTGAGCTTCTTAAAATCCTTATGCCAAATATGATAAAAACTATTTGTAGTAAATAATTCAGTTAGGCTACTATGGACTTGAGTTCATTCTTAGACATAATTACCTTAAATCACATCTTGGAGTGAAATAAGGACTTTTGATCCTGTTGAATCACTATAATCTTTCTTTTTTATCTAGCCTAGCCTACAGTTAGCAGGGCACCAACACATCATAGAAATCATTTTAAAGGACTATCTTAAAGGAAATTTCTATATCCACATGCTTTGGTAATTAACAAATCTTAATGTTAAGAATTAGGCTAAAGATATTACATTGGGCATGACTATTTCAATGATTAACTATAACTGGAACCAGCCTCCAATAGGGATTCAAATCATATACTTCTTTTTCCTAGTCTATCTAATTTTATAGGCTAGTACAGGCAGTGATAACAAGCTTCACTGTGCAACCATCTATGACAGGCTAAACCTTTCTTGGGACAATCCAAAAAAAAACTTTGGCCCATTCTAGGCAGAATTAAAGAACCTTGACTAATGTTGTAATACGTACTAGAAGATGGATTCAGTCAGTTTAGACTTAAGCTTAAAGTCTTATTTCCAGATTTAGGCTTTAAGACTCATCTAGATTTATTCCACGTCAGTTTCCTTCTTTACTTCTTGAAGATTGGAATGAAGATGGTGTTTCAAGCAACAACAGTTCAGCCTGTTTCAGGCAGAGGGCTCAAACCCCATGTACAGCTTATAAGGTTTATTGATAAAACTTTTAGATCAAGTCTCAGCACTCCCACCCTTTCCCAGACATTTCCAAATTCCTCTAAGTAAAATTCCTCATTGATTGATTAGACACTTTTCAGGCAGCTCTTTTTTTTTCATTATAGCATGCTTTTGTAAAACAATAGTAACTTCGCTTCGTTTGTAGTTTACAACGTGTTCGCTGAAAGGTTTCATTCGCCTTAAAATTTGGTGCTTTGCTAAACAATTTTCTATTTAATTCTATGCAAACTTCATACATAATTATGAGCTTAAGTTCTTATTTCCTTATAAAGGTTTTTTTTCTTATACAATGGTTTACATAACAATAAGGGATTAGCTGTCTCAAATCCCGATCAGTAGACATTTTGGCCGTAAAGTTCTACACTAGAGTTATGCGTTTTCGTCAGAATGACTTCCTTCTCAATATAGACCCCTATTCGACAAGCTGAAAGAAGAAGGAAAACAGAAACCGCTTTGAATATTTTTCTCAAGAAAGAAGTAGAAGTAAATTGCTACTTTCAGGAATTTAGGTTTCTTAATCATAGTAAAATACTGGTATAATTTTCGTCAACAATGTACCGATTTTAAAGGAGATTTTACCCTTCTCCAAAATACATCAAATTTCATAGTGCAAATAACTTTTGATAGCTCATTACCAACAATCCTTTTTTTTCTTTCCACATTTTGAATAATACAAAGGCAGCACGATTTTGCTGCCTAAGTAGAGCATTATTATCTATTTATTATCTACCATCTATATTATCTAGTATTATTTATTTATTTTTTCCTTTCACCAAATTACTTCACGTGGAAATGTTGTCGTAGAAACCTTGGAGGGGGCTTATTCAAACTGAAATTTCTATGTAGCATTTTTAAGAGTCAAAGGGGTTTGAAGGACAAACAGTCACCCTCCTGCAACTTTTTTAGCCACTCTCATCCCAAAGTCTTGCATCTGATCAAAATTGTGAGAGTCATTTTGTCCAAAATGGTTCAAAGGCCCAATAATTATGCCTCTAGAGATAACGTGACACACACAGCTATGGGGACGAGGACTGGAAGTTATGCAAGTTGCCTATTGTGTACGTATCAGATTTACTATTAAGGAAGTAGGGTATGTTTTATCATGAGTCTCTAAAATATCTAAGGGTTTTCAGGTGATGCTTTCAGTGAATGCTGAGGGGGTAGTAACCAAAGTCAAACTATACTGTGTGCATGCAAATTATCAAAGGGTGTCTCAGCAATGTCTCAGGAACGGCTTAAGCCTTAATTCGGAACTTTCGGGTTCTGTTAAAGCGGGGTTAAGAATTAACCAAAAGACACTATATGCGCACTGCTGCTACTACTAATACGACAATGAATACTGCTGGGGATAGGGGTGTTGTGAAGAAGCTTTCAGGAAATGTTGAACTAAATTAAAACGCACGTTTATATGTATGCATGTTGTCAAAACGACAGATCAACAATATCGTAGGATCAACTTGGAGTAATTATTTGCAGCTTTCAGATTATTTTGAGGGGGATTTTGAGCTAACTAAAAGGAACTATATACATACTTCTACTACTATTGCTGCTACTACCACTGCCACTACCACTACTACTACCACTACTACTACTTCTACTAAGGCCAAGGATATTACGGTGACATTTTCTCAGAAGGTAGAGGTTGAGTTTGGATTAAATCAATCTGCACTGTCCGTATGCAATAAACTTTGTCAAAAGGGCGTAACAGTTGGATCTTAAGATCAGCTTTGAGCATTATGTTGAAACCTTCAGAGCATTTTCAGTGGGATGTTAAACTAGTAGAAGTTTGTTTCCGCCAATCTTAGGTTTATGTAGCCCCTTACTTTTTAAAAAAAAACTTCTCTTTTTAAGTTTTTAAATTAATTTGCCAAAAAATGGATGCTTCTGATGCATTCGCTGTTTTTGATTTAAAATTACAATAACTCACTCTCAACTTGCCGTGAAAAACAACTTTTGCAATCATTGCCCGTCATTTCCGTTTATATATGATTTAGTGATTTTCCTCAGCAGTTAGAAAATGTGAAGTTAAAACAATTGCTATTGATGCAAACACATATTTCTGCGTGTTGATAAAAGTGAGCTCTTTTGTCAGACTAAGTTTTACTTAAGAAAAAGAAAACCGCAATGGTTTTTATACAAATTAATGAACTGTAAACAATGGCAGCTCATGAGACCATTATCTAGACGTTCGCACGTCTTCGGGAGCGGCCAACAGGGCAGGTTAAACATAGCATTGCACTGGACAGTGATTATTGGCTAGTTTTTCTGTTTTTTTTTGGTCTTGATTGACTTTTTTCGGGCTGAATAACCTTTTAGTAGCTGTCTCATTTATCATGAAGTGTCTTCCCATAGTAGTATAATATTAGAATATATGAACATTTAAGGAATAGGACATAATAGAATTATAATTAGTGTGCTGGACGTCGAATCTTGTTGATAGAAGACCGTCAGAAAGTGTTGAAAGCCTTGCGCTGATCGATATAGGCACAGGATTTTAAAAATCATCCGTTCAAAGTGGATGTACAGAATTTTCACTGTCAAGGTCGATGCTAGCTTAAGCGCTTTATATTGACAAGAGAAAAAGCTGTTGGCCCCTGACCTTTACTACCGACTATTACTTTTCTTAACACCCCAATAAATTGAATAATATACCAAATACGAAGATTGCGACATGGAACATTACAACATTGAAAAACAAGTATATTTGTTTACTGACAAATTACGACACTTTGATTTAGACTTTCTAGGGATCTCACAAACTTGAAGGAAACATACCATTAGGTATTATAAATTTATTTCTTCAGATATGAAGGGTGCAGTATATAGACCGATAGTAGGGCTTATGGCGAGAAAAAAACTTTTAAGTGTTGCTTAGGTTAGGATAATATCGATAACACAATTGCATAAAGTGCAAGGTATCCGTCACAGGAGTATAAGGCCCTCTTTAGACGACTGATGGGAAGATTAGGGACTCAGATAAACTTTACAGTCAATTAAAAGAACAAATAGATAAGACCCCAAGTAGAAATTTTACTTTTTTTTTACTAGAAGACTTGAATAACGAGGTTAGTAGAAATCGTGATAGACGGTATCCTAGCGTAAGTAAATTTGGTGTAAGGAACGAGAATAGCAACGGTAATAGAAGAAGACAAATTCTTAGGTGCAATATTCTAAATGTAACCAATACGGTATTTTGTCTTGAAATTGTCCATAAATCGGCCAGTATACGGGAATATATTAATTACGTAATGGTGATGTCTAGTTTTTACTAAGAATAAAATTACTCAAAATAATTTCAGTCCCTACTTTAACTAAGTATGATGAAATCCTTTAGCTCGGTATCAGGCCCGAGATATTCTGCTGTCCGTTCAGTATTATGGCATTAGCTGCCCGCTATTACTCGCCAAACAAAAATGTTGATGAAAAACATAAATTCATTCACTAATTACAGACAATTCTGATTTTGTTATTTCAAAGTATCCCAACGATTGATGCCAACGACCCTATGATGGATTCAATGTCCTCTTCTCTTTAAGCTTAAGCAACTATTTGCTATACTAACAAATAGGGAAACACCTCTCTTGATGCTATTCAAACAACTGTGAATATTTTTAGTTCCTCCTCAGCTTTGTCCCCATTGGGCGGGACTTACCACCTTTCTCTTCTTTTGTCTCCCTCTTCAAACTTTAAGCATTCTTGCTGAATTACCTAAGGTTCTTACAGCCCTCTTCAAAACTCTAACATTCTTTCTTTTGGAACATGGCAAAATACCGAGGGTTGGTGTGGTATTTACAATGTACAAGACATTGATGAAAAAATCGCTACTTCCCACCAAAAGCAAAACGGGAGATATTTAATTTCTTTCCCAGAAAAAAAAACATTAAAAAAATTTCCAGTGATAAACTCTATTTCAATCAGCTAATAAAACCACTAGTAAGAAATAAATAAAATCTTTTCAGGAATGGTAAATTGGATGAAGCTAATAAAATAAGGAAATATTAAAAAGTAAATTCGTAAATTTGTTCGATCCTAATAGACTACTAAGGTCGAAGAGTTGTTTAGAAATAAATTAAAAATTGATATACTGAGGTTAAAAAGCTGTGTGGCAAGGGATTTGACCAGCTATCTCAACCCCCTAAAGTTACCACCAGGAATCTTAACAGGCCCTTTGCTTCCATCGTCCAAAGCCTTTCGGCTTCGTCTTATTAATTATCAACCAATGATCTTCCTCATTTTTCACCTTTCCGGATCGAAAGGAGAACTGAGAAACTAAGAACAACAGCTGTCTGAATTCCTTTCAAAGCCCTTGGGTCTTTTTGATTGAAACTACCGAGTCTGGGCAATTTTCCAAAAACATGGAACCAGGGTTTCTTAACTCCCTTGAAAAAGAGAGACAGAAAGCCTGGTTTTGAAGATCCTTGAAACTATGGATATTTTCGATACTGTACGAGGGATTCCTTGTAGATTGACTAAAGAGAGAGATCCTACCCTTTACTGACCTGAGGCGATCTGGGACCCCCAAAATCCACTTCAACTTCCTACTGTCTTGTTCATCTTGTTGAACCCATGGTAAAAATCCTTAAAAAGCCTAGTAATTAGCCAAATTTAATTTCCATTGATATCTAAAGTGTATTTTATCTTGTTAACCACACTATAGTAGTTGAAAAACTTGTCACTCAATCTAATCTTACTCTTTCTTGATGAAACTAGTTGCGTCCTTCTTATTCAAATAGATCAGGAGTAGCTAAATGAACAAATTAAGATTATAATACACTGCCTGTCCATAATTGGGTACCCCGAGGTACTCTTCTGGATCCCCTGCCTTTCTCAGTTATGATTAATAGCCTCGTTAAGGAATTTCCTGAGAGACAAAAATTGGTCTATGACCTAATGGTCGTTGAAACCTACAATTGAATTTTAATGAATAACCCTAAGAGCATATTTGGCATTCCTTATGTACGGCACTAAAAACGACAAACGAAAAACAAAGCGAAAACGAAAAAAAAAAAACAATCTTCAGCACTTTCTTGTCTGAACAATAAAGAAGGAAAAATAAATATTTCTGAACGTACCCATATAGACTAAGCGCATGAAAATAAATTAGCTTTTATCACATGTTAAACAAAATCATCATTATGCCAGTTAAGGACACAGTATGCACAAATCGTATGGTATGACAGTAATATTGTATAAACAGACTACTTTAGCTTTTTTTTCGCTTCTAGAAAAGCTTGACGAAGTGGAATATATTCGTTGTTCCGCATTTACATACAACACAGTAAAATTAGGCACACCTAACCCTTCTTTTAATATAATGCACAATCTACAGAAATACATCAATAGCTAACTGTTTATTCAATTCCAACATTTTTTTTTCAGGAAAACAGAGCACATTTAAAGCATCTTCGTTAAAATTAGGATAGAATTTACAAAAATACATGGCTGGATAAATAAGATATTTGAAGTAGAATATATCTTTTTGCTCTTGATCATTAAAAAATACCCATGATTTCTGGGCGATCGTAATTTATGCCCATTTTCAAGCGAACCAAAAGTTTCTTTCTGAGCACGTGGATCCCATGGACATACGAATAAAAGTTTATATTGG